>NC_041360.1:1553303-1605803 GCF_900634415.1 Cottoperca gobio
CAGTCATTCACAGTCGACAACTGCACCTCTTTCCTCTCATTCGTCCAAAGCAAAGTAGACAACATCTACAGCAGCTTATCCACCACCGCACCTGCGCCCCCTTATCCTGCCAACCCCTGTCTCAGTTCTCCCCAGTCTCCCCTACTGACCTCTCTGAACTCCTCACAGGAATGAAAACTGCCACCTGCACTCTGGACTCCATCCCCTCCAGCTTCGTCAAGGACTGCCTTCCTGCTCTCTCTCCACTTATCACTGCAACAATAAACTCCTCCCCGTCTACTGGCATTGTCCCACCATCCTTTAAAATCGCTGCCGTCACCCCTATTCTGAAAAGACCTGGACTCAACCCTGACACACCAAATAACTTCTGATCAATCTCCATCCTACCCTTTCTGTTCAAAGTTTTGGAATGCGCTGTAGCCTCTCAACTGAAACATCACCTCTCTGCCAATAACCCGTATGAAACATTCCAATCCGGATTCCGCTCCAACCACAGTACTGAAACTGCACTCCTCAAAATCACCAACGACCTTCTCCTCTCCTCTGACGCCGGAAACCTCAACATTCTCGTCCTCCTCGACCTCAGCGCGGCCTTTGACACCATCAATCACTCCACCCTCCTCACCCGACTTGAAACCACCTTCAACGTCACCGGCACTGCCCTCTCTTGGTTCAAATCATACCTCTCTGACAGGCACCAGTTCATCTCCATTAATAACTGCAAATCCCCCACCGCTCCCCTCCTCCAAGGTGTCCCCCAAGGTTCAGTTCTCTGCCCCCTCCTCTTCATCCTGTACCCCCTTGGTCACATAATCCGCAGTCATGGTCTCCAATTCCACTGCTTTGCCGATGATATCCAGCTCCTCATCTCCACCAAGTCAATCTCCACCGCTACCCACTGATAAACTGCATCATTGAAATAAAATCCTGGCTACAAATCAACTTCCTAAAACTAAACTGTGAAAAATCTAAAATCATCATCATTGGACCAAAACCACTCACAACCTCACCCTCAACATCGACGGTTCCTCAGTTTCCACCTTCCCTCACATCCGGAATCTATGCATCATCTTTGACCAAACCCTCTCTTTTGACAAATACACTAAACAGCTCACAAAGACAGCTTTCTTCCATCTTAAAAACATCGCCTGTCTCCGTCCATCCCTCTCCTCCACAGCTGCAGAAACCCTCATCCTTGCCTTCGTCACTTCCCGTCTGGACTATTGTAACAGCCTCCTCTATGGTTTACCCTCAGAAATCATCAATAAACTCCAACACATCCAGAACTCCGCTGCCCGTCTTCTCACCCACTCCCGGACCTGTGACCTCAACACCCCCGTCCTCTACAAGCTCCACTGGCTCCCCATCCCCCAGAGAATCAGTACAAGATCCTCCTCATGACCTACAAAGCCCTCCATAACCTGGCCCCCTCCTACCTGACTGACCTCCTCCACAGACACACTCCCACCTGCACCCTCCGCTCTGCTGCTGCGAACCTCCTGTCCCCCCCATCCGGACCGAGCTCAAATCCTGGGGGACAGAGCCTTCTCCATCGCTGCTCCTACCCTCTGGAACTCTCTACCTCAAACCCTCAGAGACTCCTCCTCACTCACCACATTCAAAACTTCTCATAAGACTAACCTGTTCAACACGGCCCCTCTTCTTATCTTCCCATTTTTTTTTTCTCTCTCGTTTGTTCATTTATATATTTATCTTTGTGTCACTCACTCTCGTGTCTTTGAGTTACAAGAAAAGCGCTATACAAATCTAATATATTATTATTATATTTCTTACCTCTCTAAGATGTACTTCAGAGTGACGATGTTATGAAAGTGAAAATGGTGCACAACCTCCAGCTTGGGTAGCCTCTGTGAAAACACCACATCAAATATTTCCTTTACTACATCCATGCCAAGCTGGGTTTTCCTATTGTGGCAGTTTAGACCAATTGTAAAGGGATAAATAAAGTGAGTGAAAACTTCTGATCTTTTTTCTTAAGAACTCAGACTGAAAATCCTAAACAAAGTCATTTTAAAGTAACTTAATAGAATACAAATTGTGCAAAACCTCATCAGAATACATGAGATCTTGTTTAGATCTCATGTATGAACTCTAACATGCACAACCACACACACCTGATCTCTTCTGTACTCCTGCCAGAGCAGTTTAGGGCAGAGGGCTCCCTGGGACAGAAGGTCTTTGCTGGACTCTAACAGGACCCTCAGCTGGACCTAGAAATGTCAGATGTCAGATGTCAGATATATATATATATATATATGATATGGCTTAGTCATTCACATTCCCTCCTATGCTGTACTTCGTGAAGGGCGGCGACACACACCTACAGTCAGAGACAGAGAGGAGGAAAGGAGAGGGGTGAACTAACCTCACGGACTTCTTCTATACAATATATACAGTAGGGGGTCCCTGCACCACGCTACACCAGTTTGGGGGTCCTTGACCTGAAAAACGTTGAAGACCTCTGATCTACGACATACCAATTGTCATAGTGTACCGTTTTAGCAGTTAGTATCCAAAAATAACAACATGCAGTATGTAACCATTTTATATTAACTTGATGGCAAAATGTCTTTCTCAATATTTATTTTTTTTGTTAATTTTTCATTTGAAATCAGCTGTGAGCAGCTCCTCCATCTTTAGTGCATTGCATTGTGGGAGAATAGTGTACTTACTGCACTCAGAAATCAACCGCATTTAGTATGAATACTGTCGGCTTTTGGTAAGCTTTACTTTGCCCCTTTTCCAGTGTAAACACACTTCGTACTAAAGGCATGCTTAGATTTAGTGTGTAACTGGAGAATCTGCAATAGATACACTGTTGTCGATACAGCTTATTCAGGACCTTAAATCTGTCTGGTCTCATGTGGTATGGGACAACAAATCAACTCCCAAACATACCAGAAACCAGAAATGGTTGGCGGTTGGTCTTGGTGTTAGTACCCCAACCCATAAAATCATACGTGCTACAGAAACATTGATGAAAAACAAAAAATTCTAAAGCCTTTCTAAGATAGAGAGAATATGACAATATACACGGAAAACCGTGAGGAGAAGATGCGTCTGAATCTTCTGACACCTAGATCTATCAACATTGCAACATGGAATGTCAGGACATTGAATACTGGATGATGGTCAGGTGAACAATGGTCTTGGAGAACATTTGAAAGGGGATGTGAAGGACACCTCGCCTGTATACAAATATTACATAAATATTTTAATCATTAACAACTCATTTTAAAATCATTGCAATGTGATGTGTACATATAATCAAAAACTGTTTTCTGTAATGAAATGAAACAAAATTACACTTTTTAGTTTTGAGTTAAGGACTTGGGCCAGTTGGAGTGAAACGTCAGGGCTTTCAGCCCGGCTCTTGCATGCCACCAGTGGTACGTGCACCTCAGTGTATAAAATGTACACAGTGTATAAAATCAAATGTTACTGTCAGATACTCACTCGCTGAGATGAAGTGAGCAGTTCTCTCCTCTTGTCCTCTTCCTGCCTCACTTCCTCAGTTCCAGTGATCTCCATCAGTCTCTCCAGCATCATCTTCACGGACAGCACTGGCATGGGGACACCCAGCTGCGAGGCCTGACGCCTCAGCTCACACACTGTTCACAGACAACACAACACATCCTGGAGTCCATAGCATTCATATTGTGACAACATTAGTTGTCATCATGTGGTACTGATCACTTCCATAAGTCTCCTTTGTGGGGTTTAAAAGAACGCAAATTACTTTGAGTTCCCCAGAAGATAAAGAATTAACAAATCTTTGAAAAGGTTATGTGAAATTGGTTATGTCTGCCATTCAACCGCTGACTCAAACATTAGACAGTGTTTCCCTACGCGCGCCCCCCCCCCAACGGAGCCCGCATCCCCCCTGAAATTCAAGGTAGAGTATTTTGTTTTATATATATATATATATATATATATATATATATATATATATATATATATATATATATATATATATATATATATATATACACACAACTCACTTTTCACATTGAACAGGTGCTCTTTTATTAAATAAACTAAACGCTTATGTTATTTATCTAATTTATGTGCACGTTTCAGTGTGTACTGTGTACGGTCTACTTTACGCATTCACATTCTCTCCTCCGCTCCACGAAGGGCGGGGCTTTGCTCCACACACACACACACACACACACACACGCGCACACACCTACAGTGAAAGACAGAGCGGAGGAAAGGACAGGAGGGAACCAAATAGATTCCGCGCCACTTTTTCAACTTTTGCAAACTTGATGTACAGCACAGAAGCAATTTCTGATACCTTGTATCAAACACTCACCCAGTAGGGAACCTGCTATGGCAGATGAGATGCCTTCAGACTCTGCTTGTTTCTGCTCTCCATTCTGAGTGTGGAAAATGTTGGATGGATCGGGACTCTACATAATAGTGTAGAAAAAAACAGTAAATACATTAATAACATATTACTTCATCACCAGTCCCCCCTCTAACTAGTTGCTTGCCAAAGTGAATATCCTGAGGAAATTTGAGTGTGACGCAGCTTTCCTAAATTTTAATGGCCACTCTACAGTTTAACAAAAATGCAGGTGCGAACTTGACGTGCGAGGCCCTGCTCATTGACCTGCATGTACCTGAATCACAGTCACATGCCAATGGCTATTCTAGTTCTACTGCACGCAGCCAGGCACAGTTCTACGAGGGTGCAAAAGCATGCATTGCATCCTCAGTTTAATTTTTGGACCCACAGTTGAAATTTGAATAATAAATGCCAAGCGCAAGGTGGTAGAACTGTGTGTGACGCTATTTTAGCAATGTATCGTACATGGCCACATAGTTTAGTAATGAATGTTACACAACAGAATTTTCACTGTAATATGTTTTGAGAATAAAACCTGCAACCCAGCAGGTTCTGCTTTCATCCTAAAGTCCACTCACCCCCACCTCCCTGAGCAGACTGCAGAGGCTCTGCTGCTGCTCCAGCAGCTGCATCGTTGCCTCCTGCAGCCTCTGACCATCTCCCTGCTTCTGCCTCTTCACCACACGACCATCTGGGAGCACAACAGCAGGAGAAACACACAATGTTTAGAATGTTCCAAAACTTTATACGGACACAGTTTCAGTAATGTATAACACAGTTTTCCCAAATGTTGTACTGAAGTTATGGCAAAAAACTAAGATAGTTTTTAAATGTTGGCCAACATGATTAGATAGATGACATACCGTATTTACATACATATACCGGTACCTTTAGTAGTTTATTTTGTTGACAAGATATGTAAAGGAATGATTCTCTATCAAGAGTCATGCCAAACTCCACTTACAAAGCTGGCAATTTAACATATTCACACTAATAGTTGAAAGTGTTTAATTTATCTCCATAGTCAACAAGTAATGTTACTAACGTTAGTCAGTATCGAGACAATACAAACATCAATTGGGAGAATGGACTAGGATAAACGTTAGTCAGACAACATGTTAAGTGTGTATTTTCATTTCAGACTGTATTCATGTAGTATTAAAGATGCTGCTCCATAAATATTAACTTATTAACTTGGCTCACCGAGGAGGCTCGACAGAGTCCTCTTCTGAGAGACCGATTCACACGATGCACTCAGTGACATTTTACTTTGACTGAATGTTTATCAACACTTCTGGACAAAGTCGACGTTTAAGTCAATTAACCTGTTAAAAACAATACGTTCACAGTGTTTTTAAAAATCAATTGCGCAAAATGACTGCATCCATTCCCTGGTTAGCGTCTTAGCGTTTTCATGTTGCTGCAGTACTGTTTTGGTTCATCTTCTCCTCCATGTTTCCCCTCGCGCTCTTCTCTCTCATTGGTTCGCGCTAGAGCCTACCTCTCGGCTGTGGGACGAACAGAAAATAACCCGGAGTTAAATTCTGTTAAAATCTGTTTTTGTAGATCCAAGTTTAATTCAGACGGTCGGTTTATTATTCCGGATAGCTGTATTAAAAAAAAAAAATTCAGCACATATGGAACAAATATACCTGACAAAGTTAGTCAGGGAATTAAACAACAGATCAATCTCCACAGACAGGACAAATTTAACAACAAATGATACAGAAGCATGTCTCTCCTTTTGTAATCAAACAGGCCAGTGACTTCAGGAGTTTACCGTCATCACTGACTGACTGGGTTCAATTAGAAAGTACAGTATGCTATCACAACCTTCCTTCTGAGTGTCTGCTGCTACAGAAAAAATCACACCATTGTATAATGTATACACTCTCATGCAATGTGTCGGATAACATGAAAGTATTTGGTTTAAATATATTATATGCCTGAATGGTCCCAGTATGTAAAACTGAATTTAACTAAAATGTTCAATCACTTAATTTGTGTGTCACACAAATAGTTTTGTATGTTTAATTCATTCATTTCTGCACCCTGTTGGGAACATCTCTGCATTGTGTTTCAATTTGAATCATGTAAAGGTGAACAGGGCGTTGGTGTAAAAGAGCTTGTTTGCTCAGCTGATATGTGTTTAAAAAGGTTAAATAAATAAAACTAATAGATAAATATAACAACTAAAAGACCATTTGGCCCTGAACAATGCTGCAACATTTCGATAGAGTGTCCATGAACTCCACAAATAAATCTGAATGCATCAAGGCATTGAAAGTATGTCGGTACTTTAAGTAGTATTTATTTTCAATGTGAATGTGCTGCAGACTAGTGCAGTACAACCAGCCAGTCTGGTAATCAGGACACAGGGCATGAAAGGAAAGGTGTAACTGTAAAGGTGTGACTGTAATGTGGGCTTCCCCCTTTTCATAATAGAGATGTGACCTGGTTTAGAAGGCCTGAAGGGTTGTCTTGTTGTACTGTGGGAAGATACCATGCTCAAAATTTAACAAGGTTGAAATGTTCAAGATTTAAAGAACATTGAGAATGAACATTTTAAGAACAAATATGATTAGTTAAGGTGATACAAAGTGAGTGCCACACCTTTACAAATCACAATGTGACCATGAGTGTACAGCAGCATGCTCCATCTTGCCCTTGGTGTGTTGGAGTGATCATTCCTCACAGTGTTCAGCCAGCTCCTTTCCCATTTCCCAGCTTTGTTGTGGCAGGCAGCAGGAAAACTCTCTCATGGGAGCCGGTGAAAGGAACTCATGAAAGCTTAATGCAATGTGTCCTCATGAATTTTTAAGAGCTCTCTTTTCCTATTGTGCCACTAATGTGCGGGATAGTAATATAAACAGGAGTGCGGATGTACAGATGCGAGTGCAAACCTACCAGCAAGGCAGAGTATCATCACCTGTCAGCCCCCATGAAGAACAACACACAGTGACACACACACACACACACACACACACACACAATTTTGAATGCTGGATCTGGCGGATCAACGGGATTTCATGTGTGCGCATGTAATAAAGTTCAACATGATGTTACTGGAATAACATGAAAACTTAGTGGTTCCAATTGCAGGGTAGCTCACAAATAAAGCAAATTCAGACAGACATTTCATGCATGTCAAGTAAAAAAGAGCCACAAATCCTCTGAAAGCCAAGATTTTCAGTTACTCCTGAAGCAATCACTGACTTATTTACTATGTATAAAAATAAAATAGTGACTTTGTACAGTAGGACTATACAAATGTCAGATTTCCTGCACCTTTAAATTATAAACTGGAATAATGAAATTAAAGAATATTTCAGTCAATGTTCAGTATTTTTATAGAACTTATATTGTGACTAAAAACAAGGACATTTAGTAAAAATAAGTAAAGATTCCGATTGTTTTGCAAATCAAATTCAATGCTTCTAAAAATGTGTCTCAAAACATTTGGACAGTACATTAAAACGTTTTTTTTTAATTTTCTTTGAGGAACTGGAGTTAAAATATGGACAGCATCTCTCATTTTCAGATACCTCAAAGTTAGAAGCAATTTATACAACACCAAAAAGAAGTTAAAAAAGAAATTCAATAATTATTTTTTTCTTTTGTTTGAAAAGAAAATTAATTGTGTCCCCATGGTATGTGTGCTATTCTATCTATCTATTAAGTTTTACTCATTGTATAATGTATTTAGTTACACTTACACCCATGTAGGTCAGGTCCATTACACAAGCCTCTAGTGACAAAAATCAATAGTAATGCTACAAAAAAGCTCATGTTGCTCTTCTTACAGTCATCATTGTCTCGTGACAACAAACAGAGAAGTGAACTGCCCCTCGTCTGCGAGGCAGCCACAGGAGTTGAAACACACCAGCATTGACAGACTTTTATACCCAGCAAGTTCAGCTCAGCCTGGAGGCTTTACAGCTGTGCTACATTCCTGAGAGCTCAGTCAAATTTGCTTGGCAAAACAGCAGCTCTGAACTCTCTTGTTTTCCAATACAAAACTGCTTCAGAAAGCAAGTTAATGAAAGCACATAAAAGTCTGCTGCTCTCGACACGTAAACAGGAAGTGCGATCTTTACATAAAAAAAACCTTCCCCTTCATTGCGATGAAGGTTGCGGTGTTGGTTGTGAACAATGAGCACATATTCTTGAACCTGCTGTCAATAGTTCACCTCAAGAGTAAACTGATAAAAACTGGACCATGTCCTCTGGTACAATACGTTACTAAACCGAAGGCATTGCAAAATAATATACTGCCCATACTGGCCTTTTATTTTGCATGGCTTGCATAGATTCCTCTTTTCATTTCTCAAGTACTTTACCATTCTTACATCTCTTCACACAAACCACTGTGCAAACACTTTCTCACTGACCTCGGAGTAATTTTGTTTCATTTGCCTAGCATTTCAGATATATGCTACTGACGATTTGGCTTAGAAAACCTCTACAGCAACATGTCTTTCCAGAAACAATGCAATTAGTACTCTGAATAACCCCCAGAACACTAAAACCTAAAGCACTTACTACCAAAGAAATAGTCCCTTGAAAAGTGTTGACAATGTGTTCAGCAGTTGGTAAAGTAACAGGGACAACGTGTCTGAAAAGACATTTTAATGTTGAGCTTTTCACCACATTCAATTCACCTCCATTGTAAAAATACTTTGCTACAAGTAAGATTCTTGCATTCAAAACTGTACTTAGGTCTTAACATTAAAATATACTTAGTCGAAATGGAGTATGTCAGAGTTAGACCGCTATATTACACCATTGGATGATCATTACAATCATTACCAGGTGGAGTGGATTAAGGCTATTTTACCTCAGAACTGTTCCTGGTGCCATACTTGAACAAATGTACTTAGTTACTTTCCACCAATGGTATTGGGGAGGCAGAATAAGTTATTTTAAAAGTTCAGCATAAATCCAAAACCAAGTAGAACATTTGTTTTTGTGTGTGTACTGAATCTTTAAAATGTAGTCCAGTCAGTAAAGCCATGTGTGATTTGTTGATTAAGCTACTTTTTGTCTGACTCTAACACAATACTACACATGTAGCCTGTAGGGGAAAAAACTATAAGAACATTTGATTCCACTAAATCATGTTTGTGGCATTTGTGTTTCCTCCAGGTTTCAATGGAGAGTTTAGTTTCTCATGAGTGTGAAGCTGCAGTTTCAGACTACAGTCAAAGAAGACACAATGGAATGTTGACATTTAAATACATAATGTGAGAACTGGTAGTTTTAAACCAAAAATATCAGAAATTTGATAGGCCAAAAAATAATCCACATCGGAATTTCATCATACTATGAAGCTGCTCTTTAAATATGCAAAACGCTGAACTACCATTTTACAACAATCTGTGTGCAAAAGCCAAACTAGTCTCAGGTTGGTGTTCTAGGTAAACACTCTTTATACAACAAACAGACTAACAGGTCAGTGCTGAGAGAGCCAGACGAGTCTCTTGGCACACCACACTCTTAACAAACTGAAGCCTGCTTTAACAATATTTTTATTTACTTTTTCTTAATTTCTCTTCTCTAATATTCAAGTACATGGATTCGCAGACCCAGGAAACACAATCAGTAGCAAATACTTTCATAACATCATCATGTTCCGGTTTGATTTACAAACGATTCCACATAACCCCCAAATTCTCCCCCAGGCTAAGACACATGGACCTCATGTAAACATGATGCAAATCAATCTTTGCTTTTTGATTACAAAAAGTAATCTGGTACAAAAATATCTTTTCTTTTATAGGTATGTCTCTTCTTATGAATATTTACATTGAGTACCTCACAGTATAATCTGATTTTAAAAAGTACATACTGTAAAATAAACACAAACGAAAGGTCTCAGAGGGGTAAAAGGCCTTTGGTTTTCATGTAAAATACGAAAACGACAACAAAACACAAAAAGTTCATTCACTGTCCTGTGTACCACAACAGTGATGACTGGATTGGTGATTGTTGCGAGTCTTGTAGCCAAGACTGTGGGACATCAAATTTCCGCAGGTTTGAAAGGGTTTATTCTTCAAAACAGTTCAGACAAAAAACTTTGGCTACAATCAGGCGTCACTCCTGGGGACGGCAGACCCACACAACCTCCGCTGGGCAAAGTAACCCAGAACTATGAGCAGCATCTCCGAGGTGCTGCTGAGGGCCACGATGAAGGGCGCCTGGGACGCAAAGTCAGCCTCCACCCGGCGAAAGGACAGCTGCATGACGGCAAGGGCCAGCAGGCTATTCTGGACGCCCACCTCGATGCTGACAGTCTTCCTCAGCGGTGGAGCCAGGCCCGCCAGCTTGGCCAGGACGGCCCCAACAACCAGCCCTAGCAAAGGCACCGTTACCCCAACTGCCACAATCTGAGGCCTGACATTGGCCAGGATGGACGCGCCCATTTGGTAGGCCATGAAGATTCCACCTATGATGAGCACAAAGCTGAAGGGCCGTATGAGTGCCAGCAGGACCCGTGTGAGGGCGGGCAGGCGAAGCTTGACCAGCATTCCCAACGAGATGGGGATGGCGATGAACAGGAGGGTGCCAAGGATCTTCACAAACGGCACGTGCAGGGCAGCGTGCACACCCAAGAGCCGACCGTACAGAGCTGATGACAAAGGCATGGCTGCTGCTGCCACCACTGTGGAGACCAGGGTCATGGATATAGCCAGGGTGACGTCTCCGCCGAGCAGCAGGCTGTACAGGTAACCACCACCACCACCTGGGGCAGAGCAGGTGATGACCAGGCCCAGTGAGAGCGCTTTGGGCAAGTTGGCCAGCCGGGATACACAATAGGCATACAATGGCATCACCAGGAACTGACCCAGAACCCCTAGGAGGAGTGGCACTGGGCTCTTTAGAAGACCCCGCAGCACCTCCACCTCCACCTTGCACCCGAATGCACACTTGTTGACAAAGATGAGGGGCAGCAAGGCAAACAGCACAGGGTTCTCAGAGAAATGGGACAGGCCACCCGACTGGATGAGCCGGGTGGCCGGGTCATCATTACCAGGCGCCACTCTGATGGAGTAATCCGTTCTCTCTTCGATCAGAACCGGCATCGAATCCTGGTCCAGGTCCATCAGCTGGATCTGTAGCTGCGCCCTGCCTGGGAACCCGGAGCGAATGTTGATAATGTAGCTCTTGGTTGTTCCTGCGTGGCCGCTATCCGTCACGTTAAGTATAGAGAGGACCTCCGGGTCCAGGGAACGGACTGTCACCGTCTGCTTCGAGCTCTGGCGGCCCTTCCTGTTCGCCGCGGAGCTCCGGTACTGGCTGGAGATTACAATCACGCCGTTGGTGTTTTCAGGAAACTCAAATTCCTGCGATGACTCGTCCCCGATTGTGATATACCTGCTGCTGCTGTCGGCCGTCAGGTTGGTGTCGTTACTGTTGTCGACAGTCAGATTTCCGGTGGCCCACGCCCGTTCCGTTCCGCCAGCAATAAGGAAGAGACAACAGAATGTAAATACCGTCCTCATCTTATTGGTGGACAGGGGGCGGAGGGGTGCCGCAGAGACACGCTTCTCTCCCGCAAGCGGCCTCCCCAGACGGTTACAGCGCCGCCCTGTTAAACCAGGACGGTAAACTTCTCATTCTAGTCTTCGGTATAAAACGACAGCGTCTGCAGCCGGCTCCACATCTCGTCTGGTTCCCATTTTCTCGCTGCCTTTATACCGGAACCTAAACATCACCCCGCCCTGTCCTGTTCGAGCCCAGCTCTACAGCAGCAGCCCCCGGCACACAGGAAACACACACGCACACGGACACTCCCACAGGTCTCTCACGGCTTCCCCTTTGTCTACTCGATGCGAAGATGTCTGTCTCGATAAACCAAAGCCTCGCCTAGTCTCCCGTTTTTATTGTTTCCCCGGTTGATGAAAACTGAGAGCATCGTAGCTCAGCTGCCGTCCGCTTGCTGCTCAGATTTATTTAAAGCTAGCTTGACTAAAAAACAGACTTCCGGTCATGAAACGCCAAAATAAACCCTTTATTTAATTTAGTAACCACCAAAGTACAATATCAACTAAGCAAGGAGGGTCCTGGATTACTATCTAATTTTAAAATATTAAATAAATAAATAAAATATTTTCAAGAGCTTGTTTTTATATCGTGCTCACATGGTGGTGTTTCATCCTAGTCAAATTACCACAAATGAACTCAAATTAACAATTATTCCAGTCTAGGAGTAGGTCTACTGGTTTTACTGGACTTTATGGGAATTTGGAGGGAACAAGGTAAAGTTACATACACTGGTACAAAGGCCAGTAAAGCCTTGGTTATACTCCCAAATTGACTCGTACAAAGACAGATAGATCACTAGCTACCACCTTGAGCAGACTGTCCGTGCATCACAACAAATTGGCAGTTTAGAGGGGAGTCATTAGGTACCCAACAGTAAAACATTTACCCCAGGCCCCTCTAAGAGGTTAATCCAGCCATGGATATACCATATATGGCCTTCAGTAAAATTCAAACAATAGTAGTTCATATTTTTTTTAATAATTTAAGCAATTTGTATGACAATTTTATTGAGTGAACAGAGCAGATATAAACTATTTACATCATAGGCTACTCTCATATTGTAGGGCCTCTAGGGGCCCCAAAAACTTGTGTATCAACTGGTTTGTGATAGTTTATCATCAGCTAAAATAATAAAGGCCTTAAAGTGGGTCCTGCTTTATAGGTAGTAATCTAGCATAGATAAACTGTAAGCATTACACTGAGAGGAGCAGGGACGAATAAGAGCCCAGCAGTCATTTCCTCCCTGGGCACTTATCAGGTAAATCCAGCCATGATGCTAAAGCATATGTTATTCATATAGTTTTCTAGTATGTTCTCGACTTCAAACACTGGGATAATTAATCTGTTCTTGCCCCACGTTTCTTCAAATGGTAAACCTTTGTAGATACAATTATTTACTTATGACAAAGTATGCGTTTATTTTTTAAGGAAAAATGGCACTACTTCCTGTCTCTCTCAGGGTAACTCCGACTACCTTGATGTGACCGTTCGTTAATCCAATCGGAGCCGACCAAAGCATCAACTCTCCCTGTCCCTCCGCCAATAAACAGGGGAGGTCACATGGGAGAGGGAACACTGTGATTTGTATGCATTGTGGGGGGATAGCCAGGAATTACCCGTTACACACATACACAGGGAGATGCTCATGAATATAAAAAACATATACAAAGTGTAATGTTTCGATTTACTACAATTGATGTGTTATCTCTGTAACCTGTGCATCGCTAGCATAGTGTCCTCAGGCCAGGGATTACAGATTAAAATGAGTTTTTAGCTATATATCCGGTGAAATATATGTGGCTATTGTGCATTGTTCATTGATCCTGTTCAATGCAACATTGATACCGCTATTAGTACTCGGAGACGTGTTATTCTTAAAAAATGCACACGTAAAGTTGCATTCAAATTTATATGGCTCTCAAGGAAATACATAAAAAAAATATTTGGCTTTTATGGCTCTCCCAGCCAAAAAGGTTCCCGACCCCTGATCTATTGTGTTGTCATGAGTTGTGCGTCCTCCTTCTGTCACCATGGTTAAGTCAAGGCTTCCAGAAAAAGAAAAGGCGAGGGAGTCCACAGAGGAAACACTCAGTGCACGCCAAGACAACCTGCTGGGGTGATCGCTCTGGCCTCTTCTTTGACATTTCATGGAGCGACAGCCAGTTGTTATGGGGCTGCCAGGCACGCACATTTCCTGTCTGGCATTTGTGCTGCTCCCCTCCCAGGGCTTTCTTATTATTTACCCATGGTATGATAATTTACCTCATGATTTATGAAGAGGAATGCAAAAAAGACCCTCAGTTACATTTCACCCAGCCCAACTTGACACTTTTCCCAGCAATGGCTTCAGTGAGAAATAACAGGAATATTTGTTGTTTCTTTACACAGAGAACACAGCTGCCTGTATTGCCTGTGCCCTGTGTTGTGTTGCAAATTAGATGAGGGCAGCCATGATGATTTATCCAAAAACCTTGTCCTGAAATGCCAGCAGTACACACAAGGTTATCCTCGGCTAGATGGTTTGGCAGCAGTATGTTATCAACAGGGCCGTAGCCAGGATTTTACAAATTAGTGCAATACCGGTTTGTGATGTGCTCGTGCTGCTGCTTCTTGGCTTTTCAAAGTGAGTCTATACACGCGTTTACCTTAGAAACGCATCATGAGCGCAAAAAGCTGCCTTGAAATTTTTATTACTTCAATAAAGTCAAAGCCCCATTAAAATTGTTTGCCCCAGGTTTGGAAGAAAGTCGAAGTTCAGGGCAACATTTTCAGAAAACTAAGGGCTTGTGAGCTTTCCCTGAGCTATTATTCTCGGATAGCATTTTTGATACAAACTCCAGATATAAGACATATTTCCCCCTAAACAAAATATTAAGAAATATATATACTCCTCACAGCCACACTCTGTTAATAACAATGCTGTCGAGTATCACATAGTGATATTTGTGTTTCGGTAAAACAGCGCCCCCTCTAGCAATTCAGTAATCGTTCTGGCAGAGGGAGGTACTGCAGCGCAGGACACGACGAGAGGCTTTTAAATCAATAAATACATTCAGATGAAGTTCTGTGAGAAGTTGATGCTAAAATCAGGAAGACATCACAGTAACTGTAAAAAAAGTGATGTGTTTGAGTGGAAGTGGTGTTAGTGAAAAGAATGTCACTTTTGCCGGACATTTTTCAGAGGAGAAGAGGGGTGAATACCTGAATATAATTAAAATAATACTTTAACACATGCTCTTTAGTGAAAGTCAGGCTTTCTAAAAAGATTCTGATAATAAATAGAGATGATTTTTACCCTCTTGAAGGACATTTGAAACCTAAGGATCCAAAAGAAGTATACATTCCTGAGGCTATTAGAGTCTTGAATAGTAAACTTCCTGTACCCATTTAAATTTACATTAATACGGTTTCAAGTTTTTTATTTGTGTGCATTAATTAATTTTTGTGTATTTATATAAAGGTTTCTTAGTATACTGTGTTGAGTTGTCTGTCTTGTTTGCACTAACTTTCTAACAACATTTGTTGGGACAGCAATAAAGTTAACCCAACTTAAAGCATGTTGAGTTATAAAGGCTCAACTGTGATTTCAATAGTGCTTCAGCATTCATCGATCTACTGTGGCTTGAAATCTGACACTATTGTATACAGCTCGACCGCATTCATTTAGTCACTCAAACCACTGTAATCAAATCAAGGACTGCGTCAGAGGGCAAGATTTTATTTTCACAAGATAAATATAGAAAACAAATGTGCTGCAAAGTCTGCTGAACTTTAAGTAAAAAATGAAACCCTCCCTCTGTTAAAATGGACGAAAACATTATCAGTGGGTGAAGCTGCTCTGCTCTGCCTGCACCGCTCACAGACATGTACACTGAACACTCAAAGAAAAAAAATCTAAAATCAGTGAAATCACTTGACGGGTATCTCACAAAAAGCATGAAGAAAGAACCATTCTTCTGTTAACTCACTCGGTTGCCATTGTTTACTTGGTTTACATGGCAAATAAGGAGTAGCAACTGACTCGTCAAATGAAGAAAAATCCCTGCTTTTAATTGAAGTCTTCTCCTGAAAGGGTTTAGGATGGGACAGAGACAGGGGGGTGATGATTACTTTATTTTGAGACACAGAAGCTTCCGAAAATATTAGAGCGAGGTTTCAGTGTTGCTGGGGGAGAGCTTCAAAAGATCAGGCAACTTTACTCTACAGAGTTAAAGAGATAATAAATGTTCTCTATGACAGTTATGGAAACTGGAGCTCCCACTCAGCACAGTAAGTGTTGAAGTGAAGTTGACCAACACCAAGACAAAAACATCTCTGGCTTGTCTGACAGGAAGCGGAATGGAAAATTCCTTGTTCTGACCAATGTCTGTCAAGTTTCGGTTTTCTGATGTTCGCTTTCTATACTACTACTTCAGGCACTGGCGGGGGAAGCACCTATGTAAGCACTTGCATTCCAAATAAGGCGTTCAAAGCTAAAAGTCTGAAAACAGGCATGAGAAATAATCAAGAAGAAATCTAAATAAAAATAAATTTGTACATGAAAATAAATCATTTTGACACTGTTTGAGGATTGTCCTTTGATATATACAGTGTTATAATGTCATGAAGTTGCTTGGATGAATCTGATGGAGGAGGGAGACGATGTGTGTTAGTGTTATCAACATGTTGCCGTCTATTTTAAACTTAAAAATGACCAAACACCAACAAAAATGAGATTTCTTTCCTATTTAATGTACGTGTCCCCTTCATCCCAACAGAATCATCCATTTAAACCATCTCTGACTGAAAGAGCCCCAAAAAATAAAAGAGATAACCTAACCATCACCTGAAGAGAGCAAGGGACACCCAACTCCCTTATAAATCACAATAACTGCTTATTAAAACTTTTTCATTATTGTAAACTATACAGTTTGTAAAATGTGTTTTTGTACAAAGCATGCATCCAAAAACGTGTGGTTTGAGAACTAGTGAATGTAGCCACAGGAGGAGGAGCAGGAGAGAAAAGGAGATGCGAAAGGTAAAATAAGATCCAATGGGGAATACAGGGGAAGATAGAAACCAGAATAGAAGGATCGAAATGTGAAGGTGAACCAGAGACTCATGCCGTCTCAGGTGGTATTTCTAGTGTGTGCATGTGTGCGTGTGTGTGCGTGTGCATGTGTGCGTGTGCATGTGTGCGTGTATATTTATAGAGCAGGGGAATGGTAATCAATAGACTCATTAAGTCCTCCTGGTAGGAACAGTTCAATAGCAACACACGCAGCTCCTGTCTCCATCATTAAACTCGTCTGCTTCCACACCGCTGTACGTCTCGTCACCTCTCCTGGAGAAGCCCTCAGTTCCGCAAAGCAGCCAACCTGGAATGTGTGAAAACGTGGGATAGATCATTGTTCTGAGGTTTTTGAAATGAAATACAATCCTTAAATTACATTTCCCAACCATCAGTGTTATGAACTAACACTATTCGGGGGGGGTCCTGATTGTGGGCAAGGTTAGAAAACCATTAGCACATATTTATGGCAAATGGTTTCAACGGTTAAGAATTAATTTTAATACTCAATTTCATGATTGATTAGCCAGTAAACTTACTATATTAAACAATAATATTATATCTAATTACATACGATAAACTGTGATTCTATGTTTTCAGACTTGACCCTGCTAATAGTTTCTAAACTTGCTGTAACCACTATGCCTCACACTTTGTGTTGTAGGAGTTGGGTTTTCAGCTAATAATAACTTATCGCTGCTACATCGCCATGTGCATAAACGTGCATAAGAAACAAGACGTTGCGCTGCACAAATGGCAAATATTAGTTTGAGGTTATTTAGAAACAGCGTCTCATCACATCACATACTACCAGTGCGTCCACCAGAGACCACTGACAGGATCATTTTGTAAAGCTAAAATGTCCCACTAAGCACATATATTGTCACACTTCTTTATAAAAACTCAACTAAAAGGATCTCTAGATCTATTTGTTTATGTCAAAATGAGAATGATCACATCTAGTAAATCTAAATGAGAAACAAGATGTCAATAAAATGA
This sequence comes from Cottoperca gobio, assembly GCF_900634415.1. Classification (NCBI taxonomy): domain Eukaryota; kingdom Metazoa; phylum Chordata; class Actinopteri; order Perciformes; family Bovichtidae; genus Cottoperca; species Cottoperca gobio. Next base: position 1,571,273 of record NC_041360.1, read on the forward strand.
GTGCGAACACTTTTGATAGACCAAACAATCACTAATGTTGAGGAAATTGCAGTTACCCTCCAGGAAATAGACAGGGCCATGATCCAGTACTGGGAACTGATTATAATTTGAACATTTTGAAATTTGCATTTTGTGCTAATATCAAAGAACATGCTGTGGCAGAGATCCGTGCATGCTGGACTATCACATTTTTGAAAAAACTGCAACCAACAGAATAGTGTGAGAGATGCTATAATCACATAATCAATCATTCTACACACAAATCTACAGCAACCTTGACTAACTTATATGAACTTAAAGCTTTAAGCTGTCCGTCTGCTTCAACATGAAGCAAGAACAGAACCTAGCAACATGTTTACCTGCAGAAACCTGTCAACACTGAGACAACACATCTACAGGTTAACACCTAGCAATAAGCCACTGTGAAAGCTGCTCCCTGTCCCCTTTGTCCTAATTAGTAGTTTTCTAGATAGAACTTGTGATTATATGTAAAGATCACCACAATAGCACTTCACTGACATTACATCAGTACAATTATGATATTCCTCTTGGGCACTCAATAAAAGAGCTGACAATAATAATTGTATTTATTAATCAATCTATAGACTATAGATCACTTGGTGTAGAAAATGCCGTGTAATCTAATTTCCTGTTCTCATGCTGTATTCCAACTGCAAAATTGCCTGTTCATGTGCAACTTGTTAGCCTGGTGCCAGAAAAGAGTTTACCAAGTGAAGAGTGGGGAGAGTCAGTGTCTTCTTACCAGACACACAGATGTTGCTTCTAACCTGGAACCCAGTGATTATGGTATGGAATATAGTGTCTTGTACCAAATACTGTTGTCAAAAAGATCGACTTTGTGATGCATATCGATTCTGAATATTCGAAACGATTACAATACTAATTTACCGCTACCAGCTGCACTTTCTCACTGTCGCTCTCTCTTCTCTCTCACAGCCAGTTAACACACACCACTGCAGTGCCCACATAGCACCGCCTCCTCTCACTCGCTCAGTGCTGTCTTCTTGTCACTCGTCTCATTCGCTCGGTTTGAATATAATATATATGAATATAATGTGTTTGCACATCATTGCCTTTTTACTACAGACATTCTGCTGTTTTTGCTTCTAGCCAAGAAGAGAAAAGTTGTCATTGTCATGTTATAGCCTTGTTATATTTCTTATCTCAGATCTTTAAATAAAAATCTGAAGCTTATGCCCTAAATGCTGAGTACATTTTTACCTGTGATATTGAATATCGATATTTTTCCTTACCGTCGAGACAGCTGGTCTTCCTTCTCCTGGTTCCGTGAGCTCTCTGCGCCCACTGAGGTGGCTCCTGCCGGCAGCTGACTGAGCTGGTCCATCACTTCCAGGCCGCTCTCGTCTGCTATTTGGTGGATCAAGTCATCCACCTGTTCCTGAGGCGTGGTCAGCGTCATTGCCGAGCTCATGGAATCCTCCATCACCTGGTGTAGGAAAGAGAATGATGGATGGAGCGGGGATAGGACAAAAGAAAACTCCGGTTTGATTTAAGTCAGACATGTCCTCTTCAGTTCAACTGTAGAATATCCAGCCATGTAGAGTTTTCTAAAGCACACAAAGCATTTGACCAAAACGCTGTATAAAAATACATATACAAGAACAAATCAGCAGCACAGTCAGCTGCCACTCACTGAAGTGTGGACGTCCAGGTTCTGGACTTGACTTTCAAACTTATCCATGACTGCAGAGACCTTTTGGAGATCCATGGAGCCCAGCGCTCTGTCCAGAGCTTTGGTCACCTGGCCCATGTTTTTGGTAACCTGATGGAAAGAAATTGCCTTTAGAATGCCTTTGTCTCATTCTGGAAAGTCAAAAATGATGTGGTAATAAGAAAGTAGTTGCTTTATAATCCTAAACTTAGTAAATGTGTATATAGTCTAAAGGAGAAAGTATCAGTGAGCTGACTAAACACAGTAACTTACTGCCTTCATGGTGACAGCAGTCTGGACTTTAGAAGCCACCGCGTCAACTCGAGACGCCATGCGCAGCCAATTAAGGCCTTCATTCTTTTTCCGGATAGCGTTCTCTGCATAGACTCTGGCACATTCCACATTTTTTTGCTGCAAAGCCTGGTGATGAGTCAAAGACACTATTAACACTCACAAACTGCAATCTCCAATTCCCCTTAAGTATACCTCATTTAGTATAATCTGTATGTACACACATGTTAACGTGTTAAAACTGACACAGAAGCCCCATTGTGCAATCTTTAGTGTCAACATTGTACATACGTTTTTATAAATGACATCAAAAAGGCTATAAAAGCTGCAACTAATGGTGATTTTCACTATGGAATAATGTTAATGTCTCTAATATGTCACAACATTATGACAAACACCCTGTATACATTACCATATCCCAAAGTTAGGTCTTCAAATGATTTATTTAGACTGACCAAATCAAAAGTATAGTTTTCTACTCAGAAACACTACTCACAATTAAACACTATATGCTTGCGGCTGGTTAGGAGGGTGTAGCTCAGCCGTTCATCTCTTTACTAAAATCCAAATTTTACATTAGAACATAAACAATTAGCCCTTTATTTAAGGGGGAAAGGGTCAAGGGTTAAGTTTTGTTTAATAGTTTTCTTGCACACAATATTTTTATGTCTTGAATTCATTTGTATTTTATTCCCATGCAGCCGTCTGCGGATATTGATTTGTGTCCTTGTGTTCTACTCCCCTGCACAAGTTGTGGGCAAACCTTGGATGTATCAGGGAGGATGCATCATTGGTGTGAGTGACTATGTACTGTAGAGAACCAAAAGGTGATATGCTACTGAGCTATGTTTCATTTTGTTTTAAAATGCAAAAAAGACTAAAATAAAATATATTAACCAAAATTAATTGTTTAAATAACTCACTGATCAGGCGTTAGCTGTCCATGTTGTAGCTTGTGCTGCCTGATAAGTGCAGCACAATAATCTTTTAAATCACTTTTAAATAATAGTTTATAAACTTAATCTGTTCTTATTGGTTTTTAAATCATCTAATATTGTTATTGTTATTTTTCTGGATTTCTTTTCCAGTAGTTTCATGGTGTGGATTGCATCTTCAATGGTCTAGCTCACATAAAAGTATTAAAATTAACTATCATAATATTTTCAACAGTAATAAAAACCAACAAAAGCAGCTTCCTCCAGAATTCAAAGGCATGTGAGCTGGAAGAAAGAATATGTGAAAGAATTGAGGAAATATCTCTTGCCAGTGAGAGGATCGTTGTACCACATTGTTCCTTAAGAGAGGTCATGTGAATATATCTCTTCTGAAATCTCCAAACAAAACATGCATTTAAAAAAACGAACAGCGATGTCTAATGATCTAATAGAAATATTTACACACAAAACAACCAAGGCACTCCTAGTTGATGCTAACGTTGACTGATGTGTGAAAGTCCTGATTCCATTTGACCAGCAGAATGTGCATAAATAATCAACTCACTACTAAAACAAAAAACATTTCCAATGATGGAGCCCTTTACCTCAAATAAGTTGCTAAAATAAGTTACATCTTTTAAATTTTACGAGCTCATTTTATTTTTAACTCCTTACTTTTCAAATTGCTTAGTTGGAAGTTTATGTGTGTTTTTTAACAGCAGTGGAGCAAGAAGACAGTGTGGAGCCAAACAGAAAACTCTAAATGCACTGAGAATCAGACTTCTCAGCTCGATACCTTCGTCACAAAACTACATTGGTAGAGGAAATATTAATCATCCATATACTGCGTACTGCCGTGTAGCCCTATACACTGAATACTCTTCTAATGATAGCTAAATCATTTTAATCTGAAAGCTTATGGTAACAAAGTTAGATAGCCTACACACTATTTAGACATGTTTACTTAACCCTATTTGACGTATGAGAAAAGACATTGTTTTGACTTGTTGTATAAGCCTTTATTGCCATTTTTCAATGTAGGGGCTGCATATACAATGACTTCATAAATCTGGAGAGAGTTGCCGGCACAAACTCAAACAACCACATCATGAGGCCGACTGCAAAGATCACATAGCACATGCCAGTGTGCTTTATATATTTTTTAATTGTAATAAACATAGTTCAGTAGTGAGTAAATACAACCTGAAAAAACTATCCTTAGTGCTTACAGTTGCACCAAATGAAGCTTGATGCAACTGCTTTCACAAAAAAAATATATATATATTTTTGGCATTTTTCTTATTTAGAGAGGTCACAGTACAGATGAAGATATAAAATGATGAAGGGAGAGAGAGAAGTGTATAACAGCAGCAAATATTCCTAGATGGATGGACCTAGTACTTCAGACTCATTTACATCAACACTGTGATTATTGTACTGTAAATGCTCTTATTCTGTCCTTGTACTAATTGTTATGTTTTTGCTGTGAAGCACTTTGGGCTGCAATTCTTGTATGAAAGGTCCTATACAAATAAAGCTTATTATTATTATTATTATTATTATTATTATTATTATTATAATAATTATTATTATTATTATTGTGATCACAGTATATGGCATGGGTGGTGATAGCCTGGTAGTTAGTTCACTGTAAGTCGCTCTGGATAAGAGCGTCCGCTAAATGACCTGTAATGTAATGTATCTTAACCATTCAGCAGCCACAATGCCCCAGTGGCTTGGCCTGAAGCTTGGGCCAGTTTGCTCACCTTCTTGACCTTGGCCTGCTCCTTCTCAGACTCCTTCTCTGCCTTCTTGGACAGTCTCTCAAGCTGCTTGGAAGTGAACTGGGACCACAGAGTAATTAATAAACAATCCACTTTGATAAATTATATTAAGATAATACGGATTAAACCTTTTCACAGGTACATACCTTTAGCTGGAAGAGTGTGTCTGTAGAGACAGTGGGAGACAGAGTTACATAGTGTATGTAAACGGCCTGTTACATAGCAATATACTAACTTATTTATATACGAATAAATTGGCTGATAAATCAGCTCACTCTTGGAAATGTATAACATTGGCCTTAACAATAATGTTTGTTTTGCATTTCATTCAATTATGATTTTGTGGGTGCTTGTGCTCTTTGTCTAAAACAATTTACAAAGTCTTAAAACTACAAATACACAACCTGAAACAGTAGACTTATTTGTTTAAAAGGGGCAAATTCAAACCAAAACATCAACTAAATACAACCAATTGAGTAAAAAAAAAAAAATCTGTTGCTGGAAGGGCTGTGTTTCGGTTATCTACAATAAAACATCATTCTCTGCAAATGTATTGTCTTATTTGTATATATCCCAGTTCAATTAATAATACAATTGTATATACAATTGTAATAACAATCTCCCTAAAATTTAATCAAGGGGGGCAATAAATACAACCTGGAGAAAAAAACAGACTTAAATTTCACACCCTGGTGCAATGAGCAATACATGTTCATGTTTTTGTACAACTGCAAACCTAAGTCAAAGTGTTTGTCGAAGCTACACTTGGAAAGGAGTGTCACATTCCTAATGTTACAGCCATTTGCTAGGAAAAGATTATGTGACAGACATCGTTAAAACAAGATGTTAAATCAAACCGAAGACCAAATTAACAGTTAGTCTGACAACTACAGTTAGATAATATGATAAACGAATAAACTGAAAATCGAAACGTCTGACAGCTAACCTAGCTAACTACACACCCAAGCTAACAAGCTATTGTTAGCTCTCTGTCATTAGGTTGGTTGAATATAGCTAAAAACAGTCAACGCCTATCAAGATGGACCGTTCAGCTGTGCACGACATACCCTCCATGTCAAGACGAATATGACTCCAGGTGAACACAGGAACAATAATTTTCAGCTCCCCAGTAGTCTCGCCTTGGTTTGTTTTGATGGTGGAACTGACACATTTGATACCGCACTTCCTGGTCCAAGAGTAGTCTTCTTCTTTTATTTTTATGGCAGGTTTCAACCATTACTTATGAGGTGCATACTGCCACCTACTGTACCGGAGTATGTTGTGTGACATATTGTCCTCTGCATTACTCTAATATACCGGTATACTAATTGTTTTAATATAATGTTGTTGTACTTAGTCAAGGCTCACTTTAATAAAAAAAACGTTTTAAGTAGTTCACATGAACACACTTTCCTGAACCAGCCATGCCGTGACTATCATGAATGTAATGAAAGTGCACATGCAGCTTTCCTTAAACAGGGGTGAACACAATAAATGTGTATTTTTACTATGGCACAGTCGGGTTGGAAAGGTTATTGTCTGCAGAGAGCGCTTATTTTCTTTTGAAAGTGGTCTCCAAGTTACGGACAGCGACAGCTACAAGCAATTATTCAGTGCAAAGCCACAAGTCTGGGCCCTGAAGCTGGTCATTCACAGCGCTTCATCCAGCATCTCAGATATGTCTTTGTTTGGTAAGCTATTTAGTGGAGGAGAAAAGGTGAAAAAGACGTCCTGCCTACAAGAGGAGATGGAGAAACTTCCATTGAGAGAGGAGTTGCTGATGAAGAAGAAAGAATTTCTAAAGAAAAAGATTGACCAGGAACTTTTGATTGCCAAGAACAACAGCAGAAAGAACAGAAAAGGTGAGGAATTTTAAAAGGTGTTGATATATGCCGTGTATAATTCTTTAATGAACATTAAACCATAGCATGGAGAGGTAATATCAGTGTTAGCCGACAATCTAGCATTAGTTATTAAGCTAGCACACCACGTAGGGTTAACTTTTGCTAATATAACTAGCTAAGCAACCTAGACCAGTTTTAAGCTAACCCAAATGTATTATTAGTTAGTTTATGTTAGTATTAGTCACAGCTGTGACACGTGTATGCCATTCAGTGTAGCTCACATAAAGAGTTCTTGAATTCAAGACACATCCATGCATAAATGCAATAGATTTTGTCATACATTGCACAGGTGTGTAGTACATTTTCTGAAAAAATCAATTGAGAAACTATTCATGGATAAAACAACTAGAAAGAAGTGTCTGCTTTTGGCTAATCTCGCAAATAAAACTGTGATAACACTGTTTAATTGTTTTTATCAATGGCTTAATTTTGTTGGCATTTATGTGCTGTGTTGATCAGCAGTTGATTAAAATGGGAGTACTGTCATTTCCATATTTTTATGCATACATAAATTGAACCTTTGAAATCAAGATACTTTATAACACTGATGAAAACATTCAAAATAGTCAGAAATTAGTCTTTACTGATTAAAATCATTGTGTAAAATGGTCTATTACAATGAGATATATTTAAGGGAGAGATACCACAGTGTGTTGACACATTTATATAATCTTACTGTACAGTATATCATCATATCACACAACTGTATTCCATACAAATGCACCAGTTTGTGGTCCCTGTTACTGTGCATGATGGCTCACTAGAATGTCTTACTGGGATTATTAATTGATCCATCATTAATTCATAATCATTTACATTTATGCTTTTCCTGCTGTGACAAATCCTTATATCTGCTGTCAAAAGTCTGACAATGTGGAATACTGTTATCTCAATACTATGCAACTAAAAATCCTGCTCTCTGTCAAGAAACATGCTGGCCTCCCATATTTTTATACATTCCTGAAAGAAAACGTATTATATACAGTAACAATTATAGCTGCCATTAAGATAGCGTTGCTCAACAACACTTATCTGTGTGATGTCTCTGACCCTGCTGTTTTGTTTAACAATTCCCAATAGTCAGATTTTTTGTTCACTTGTTGAGAACATTCCTACTCATATACTGTATATCTCACCATGCACTCCTCACAGCAGCTTTGCAGGCGCTGAGAAGAAAGAAGTGGTACGAGAAACATCTCAAGTACACTGACTGTGCTGTTAAGGCCATGAGGTCCACTCATGAACACATGTAAGGGAAAAGACATCAGCAGGTCATTTGAATTAATGACATGTATGACTATTTGGAAGAAATTATGCAGAATAAAAACAAGAACTCACACAAAAAGTCAGCCATAAAGGATACAAGTTATAATGTTGCATTCTGAATCTAAGTGAAGTAGATGTTATCTATTTACATGGGATAACGTGAGTTTGGATTCAGCTCACAGCAAATGTTATGGCATCCTCTTTTTGTGTTTAGCCTAATATCATTTTAAAGAAAGGTTTCACTGAAACTTTCTGCTGGCTGTTGCAGAAATGTTGTCAACAAGGTGAATGACCTGATCAAGGACATTACAGAGGAGCACGACCTGACTCAAGACATGTCAGACACGCTCCACACATCTGTGAGCTTTGGAGTGGAATTTGATGAGGTACAATGACAGTAATTCCTCCAAGGATTTTATTTTAGTGTGACTTTTGTAAAATCAGACATGGACTTTGTTTATTTGAACTGAATAGTCTTTTCTGTGTGTGTGTGATTCCCTCAGGATGAGCTGCTGGCAGAGCTGGAGTGGCTGGAGAAGAATTTGGATGAGAGTCTCTTTGAGAAGAACAGAATGGAGCAGAGAGTCCTCTGTCCCAAAGTGTTGTCCACTGCATCACCTTCCCAAACTGGTAAAAACTGAGTTTAGCTTAGTTTGTAAAACTGAGGACTTGTCACACCATAGATCCAGCATGGAGCCAGATGCAGCAGATGACATGTTTGGTAGCGTTAATGCGACAGTGGGCAACCTCACATGTTAGCTTCTTTATAAAGAATCGGAAAGCTGATGATTACAGCTAAACATACCAAGTTACAACACAAGGCACAATTGGCTGCATGATACTAATTCAAGCAAATTTCTTCAGAGTTTCTTTTCTTTTCTTCCCCAAAGCCAAGACGGAGGAAGATGACATTGAAGATGATTTAGAGTATCTGAGGCACTGGGCGAGCGTATCCTCATAGACACACCATCAGCCAAAAAAACACGGTCATTAAGAGGAAAAGTTGAAATAAATAAGCAGAAATGTTACGTTGTTGTTCATCAGTGTTTTATGTTTATGGGAAAGCATTAAATGTAATGCCCCAGCTATTACAGAAACTAAATAATTGATATTGTAGTAAAGTACTATGGGCTCTGTAATACAGTATTATTATACACTACACTACACATGGTGGATCGCTTCTTGTCAGTTTGTGGGTTAAGTGAAGACAAAATGTAAAACGTTCATCAACATATTTCATATACAAGGAATGTTTTGGTGTATTGGTGCATAGCATAAACATAGTAAGAGAAAATAAAAATTTAAAAAGCAAGTATCAAGAGACATAAATTGAGTTGAAGAAAATGACAATGAAAAATATTTTTTGAAATATGTACAATAAATATTCACTGATATAATGGAGCTGTGCAGTTATTGGAAGTGGTCGTTTCCTGCAGTAATGTGCAACATTTTCAGAGGAATGTGCAGAGGTTCAAAGTTTGTTACCCCCATTTGCACTTTAAATCCAGTGTCTCTTACTGCTGTGAGCAAATGCAGAGGATTAGTGTCTAAACCAGACAGCGAGTGACGCTAACAGGGAGGGAGTGGCAATGTGCTGTAGCATAGACTGGCCAAATGTGAGCACCGTGTATGTGGACATGTAAGGACTGTATAACAGCTGACTGAAGCCTAATGGGGTCTGGAGCAAGCCATCAGGAATATCCAGGTAGGAATAAAATACACAGGAACTCAAATGACCTCCATAGAAAATTCTAAACATAGGCCTATCAATGACATTATTAACAAATCGGTAAGCATGTGATTTACAGATTGGATTTACAGATTGCTATTTAAGGAATACATTATATGTTACCCAGATTCTTTACAATATTATTTTTGTGTTTGTCTTTAAATGCAGGGAGGTATATCTGTACTGTACATGGACTGTATGTGGGAATATTGTTGTGTATACTGACCTGACTGACTGATCACCCTGATAACTTTTGAAATTTGTATTTTCTTCGCTATCAGTTTTATTAACAACCAAGCCAACAAAGCAGCTCCACAATTATCGGTACACCAAGCCCTCTTTATGATTATGTTAGTTTGTACTATGTCTCAGCTCCCTCATCTACTAAGGTACAATTGTGTTCAGCAGTGGAAAAGCGTCTGGTGCCTGTTTATTAAAGCAGTTGAATATATTAACAAACCTAATTGTTGATCATCGTTAACGATAATACACGCCAATATGATGTAGACACAGCCCTAACACTCTTAAATAATTAGCACAATCCAATTTAAAAGGTGCTGTTGCTCTTCATACCAAACAGAAACACCGTGACCACACACCTAAGCACGCACACACGCACACACACAAACACTCTGTCACTAGTCAGCAGGTTTACCTCACCTGTCCCAGGCCAATGAGTCCAGTATTCCTATATGTGTGAGGACTGGAGAAGATGGGGTGCAAGTAAAGAGCACCTTTACTGAGTTTATTGGGTTCATTCATCTTTATTGTAAAACTTTACTAAAACAAAGAAGCAGTTGTCATGGGTAAATATTACAGTAATATATAGTTAATATTGTTCAAGTTTTTTATTATCATATTAACAACTATTACAGAGAATCAGTTATTGGCAATGACAATCTTGGACTTCAGACTCCCTGCAACAATGCTCATTAAATATGTATTTTTAATATGGAAAATTACGCAGTAAAAGCAAAATAAGAATTTAAGACATAAAATAGTGCAAGTTCAAATGTATGACAAAAATATAAACATAATTAAAATATAAAATAAAGTAATATAAATGTGTGGTAGATAGTTTTGCAATTGAATACACTGAATGTAAACAGGAATTTAGTAAATGTATAATAAGAAGTAAGAAATATATAATATTTGGTGTATCTTCCATCTCGGATACCCCTCTAGGTAGAGAGAGCCCCCCCCCAGCACAGTCCAACACTGAGTCAGAATCAGTGGACTCTTCTCCAAGTCCACCTGCCATCATCATCACAGCTCCATCACGGGAAGACCTCTATTCTTCAACAGCCGTGACGATAGCTGATGCAATCAAAGAGCAAAAGCCTTCTTCCAAACCCTTTGTAGTGGGGAAGAGACAAGTGAAAAGACAGTGACTCAACATGTCCTGTCACAGAAGGTAAATCAAACCAAGCACAAACTATGAAACTAAAAGCAGTGGTGGAAGAAGTTTACAAATATTGTTTTACTTTTTTAATGGACATAATTAAAAACAGAATTAATTCAGCAGTAAATATTACTTAAATATAAAAACTAAATGCCCTTTCTATGTGAAATATCCCTCTTAAGTGTCATTTTACTCAGCCTGTAAAACAGTTAATGGTCTAATGAAAATATGTTGTTTGCTTTAAGAATTTGGAAGAATCTTGACTGATACTAGGGTCTTTAGATCTAGGCTACTGCTTCACGTTTGACGATTCGTTTAATAAATGTGTCTTCATGGAATACTTGTGCAATACTAAATTGCTGGAGTAGCCCTTTAAGCACTACATCTACTATTGCTTATGCTTCTGCTACTACATCCATGCTTACCATTTGCTCACACAGTACTTCTAATAACAAAACTGATAGCCATATAGGCTATATATTCTATGTTATGTTTATATACATACACACATATATATATATATATATATATATATATATATATATATATATATATATATATATATATATATATATATATATATATATATATATATATGTGTGTGTATATATATATATATATATATATATATATATATATATATATGTGTGTGTGTGTGTGTAGATATATATACATATACATATATACATATACATATATATATATACACATATATATATATACACATATATATATATATATATATATATATGTATATTAAAATTGTATTCTTTATTTTAATTACAGTTTGCGAAGAAGGAGTCAAAATGGACTTGACAAATACCAACCAGTTGCAGTCCGAACCGCAGAGGAGTGTGTTGACACACGGTGTCTCTGCCTGTTCAAACTCCGGGAAAGCACTCAGTTGTCCTGTTGGTGGCTAAAACCAAAACACTATGGCGGCGCCCATTTAAGTGAGCTGCGGCCTGTCGAGTTAAAGCCATAACGGACGATACTCTTGTCTTCTGAGGTTGAAAACGATCTTAAATGAAAGAATGGACACCGTAGGAGAGGACGAACCGGACCCTATAAAGCTCAAGTCTATCAAGAACAATAGAACATTCACAGTGCCTCAAAATGATAGGGTAAGAGAATTAGCTCCGCGTGGGGAGGAGGTGACGCCAAACTCTGTTCAGGACTCTGATAGTTTATAGATATCCTGCTTATCAGCAACAATACATAACTCATAGGTCACAAGTTAACACTTATCACAACTCAAGATGGACTAGTATGAAATTCGGCATATAGTTGACACAGGCAACATTAAATATATTGGGAAAATGTCCCTGTGTAGATGTCTTCCGCTTAATATAAATCAATCACAATCCGCATACACAACTGTATGAAGCTAATGGTAATAGCAAGCAATAACACGAATTCAGCTAATTTATTGTACAAGTTAAACTTTCTTACATCATATGCTTAAAAGCTAGCAGCGATGGTCAATTTATTTTGGTAACTTAGCTGCCAGTGTTCACTGATAAGCAAGGTAACGTTAGGTATTAAACTAGCTGATTTTTAAATGGAGTTTGGCATTCTCTTCATAAGGGAGTCCGTCGGTTGTTAAAGTAACACACTATCAGTGCTTATGAGTGTACATTGTGGAAAAGTAATTATTTATAGGGTGCCTTTTGCTATGAGTCATTTCATGTCAACTTTTGAGGTAAAATTAAGATCTTTGCTTTAAACTACTTAAGCCTGCATCTAGAAGGATCTAGGATTAGACTGACAATATTGTTTACCACCTACGGGTGGTAGGGCTCTGTACCCTATCCCCTCTCACCTTCTCCAGTCTATCGCTCCTGACCTTCTTCCTTTTCTCACCCATCTCATCAACACTTCCAAACAAATCCGCCTGTTTGCTATCGTGGCTCCAAAATGGTGGAACGAGCTCCCCATTGAAAAAAAAAATTTTTTGTTTGTCTTCCATTCATCGTCTACTGCTTATCAGGGGTCAGGTCGCGGGGGCAGCAGCTCCAGTAAGGAACCCCAAACTTCCCTTCTCCGGGCCATATCCGCCAGCTCCAACTGGAGGATCCCGAGGCGTTCCCAGGCTAGTGAGGAGATATAATCTCTCCACCGAGTCCTGGGTCTTCCCCGGGGGTCTCTTCCCAGGTGGTTGCGTTGAAACCACCTTTCAACGCAAAGGAGCAGCGGCTCTACTCCGAGTCTCTCACGGATGGCTGAGCTTCTCACCCTATCTCTAGGGGAGATGCCAGCCACCCGTCTGAGAAAACCCATTTTGGCCGCTTGTACCCGTGATCTCGTTCTTTCGGTCATGACCCAGCCTTCATGACCATAGGTGAGGGTAGGAACGAAGATCGCCCAGAAGATAGCTTTGCCTTCTGGCTCAGCTCTCTTTTCGTCACAACGGTGCGGTAAACCGAATGCAATACCTCCGGCCAATCTCTCGCTCCATCGTGCCCTCACTCGTGAACAAGACCCCGAGGTACTTGAACTCCTTCACTTGGGGTAATGGCTCATTCCCTACCCGGAGTAGGCAATCCACCGGTTTCCTGCTGAGAGCCATGGCCTCAGATTTTGAGGTGATGATCCTCATCCTAACCGCTTCACACTCGGCTGTGAACCGATCCAGTGACTGCTGAAGGTCACAGACCGATGACGCCATCAGGACCACATCATCTGCAAAGAGCAGCGATGAGAACCTCAGGCCACCGAACTGCAACCCCTCTCCTCCACGACTACGCCTCGATATCCTGTCCATGAAAATCACGAACAGGATTGGTGATAAAGTGCAGCCCTGGCGGAGGCCAACATTCACTGGGAACGAGTCCGACTTACCGGTACTCCCGAGTATCCGGACATAACTCTCACTTTGGGAGTACAGGGATTGGATGGCCCTTAGAAGTGACCCCTCACCCCATAATCCCACAGCACCTCCCACAGTATCACCCGGGGGACCCGGTCATACGCCTTCTCCAGATCCACAAAACACATGTAGACCGGTTGGGTGTACTCCCAGGCCCCCTCCAGGATCCTTGCGAGAGTGAAGAGTTGGTCCGTTGTTCCACGACCAGGACCGAATCTGCATTGTTCCTTGTTTGTCTTATTTGAAGCTATTGTTCTGCACTTAAATTATTTCACCTATTTGAAGATAATGTACCTGCAAGATTCTTGCTGTTCGGAGTTGTATCATCATGATTGTTTGCACTTATTGTAAATCGCTTTAGAAAAAAGCGTCAGCTAAATGAACTGTAATGTAACGTGAGCTATTGTCGCTAACAGCAGCTTAGCCCATTACTGGCTTCCACCAACACATAAGCCTGCATGTTAAAGCACCCAACTCTCTACGTCATTTAGTGATTCGTCCTAAGTGAACTCTCTTCCCTCAGGGTCCCTTTTTTTGGACTGATTTAACTTCATTGGAATAGGATTCACAACCATGTGACACTAGCCACCTCAGATATGTTAATGTCCTTTTATTAATTTTTTTGTTGTTCATCATTTCATTTCAACTTCACTAAATATCCAATAAGTATTTATGAATACATAAAATATTTCAGAAGAAGCTATCCAGAGGAATAATGCAACTTCCCAGTGTCTGTCCATTAACCACATTTATTCTAGAGGCTTTATCCTGTAGGTAATGTTGTATTCAAAATGCAATGACTGTAAAATCTTTTAAACTACTACTCGAGACAAACATGATGCATGAATTTCACTGTAGTGAAGAGCGCCTCTGAGCCATCTCTGTCTTTTTACTCTTTTTCAGTTTGGGAGCTGCAGAAGTGTTAGAGAGTTTGAGAAATTTAATCGCATAGGAGAAGGAACTTACGGCATTGTGTGTAAGTCATTAATGTTGGACACATTAATCAGTTGGTTTGCCTAGGAAAATAGCAGCTCATTTTAACTGCTCAGTAAATAAACTGTTTCCTGTAGACCGAGCCCGAGACACCAAGTCAGATGAGATTGTGGCATTAAAGAAGGTCCGGATGGACAAAGAGAAAGATGGTAAGATCAATCCTAATCAACTATCAACTAATACATATGTATGAGTGAGTGTTTTTAATGCAGTATTTCTGTTGTTTGTAATTTTGCATGTGTTGTTTGCCTTGAATTATCTTTTTTGGGGGGAATGTTGGGAGCGTCATTTGTCTTAATTATTTCAAATACATTCTGCCCATTAAGATTTTGGTATGTTTTGAATACATGTGGGAGTTTTGGCCTGATGGTGTGGCGTAGAGGAGTTGAGCGAGTAGTTATAGAGATATATCTTCTCCTGAACCCACATTTGACATATCAGCTAATTTATATTGTCTTTCTTATGTCCCACCTTAAACATTGCAAGAACATTTGCAACATATTATTCATTAGTATCCACATTTTATTTACAGTGTTTTGTTTCATGGTGTCCAGAATGCCTGAACTTTTTGTAGTTGCTGTTTAAATGACCTGTAAAAGTTGTTGAAGCTGCTGATTCCCTGCTTTTTTTCTGTCAGGGATCCCAATCAGTAGCCTCAGAGAGATCACCCTGCTGCTGAGGCTGAGACATCCCAACATAGTGGAGTTGAAAGAAGTGGTTGTTGGCAGTCAACTGGAGAGGTAGTACACATACTTACACCAGCATAATGTTGTTAGGGTAGATTCACAAGCAATAAAGGAGAATATTCTACAGCAACAGTTACTCTGCACGTTTCTCTGGGTGCAATGTAACTTGAGGATCTGTCACAACCTGTTTTACTGCTGTCTCAACACTCTTTTTCTTTAAATCTGTGTGTTTCTTTTTCAGCTTGTTTCTGGTGATGAGTTATTGTGAACAGGATCTGGCCAGTCTGCTGGAAAACATGCAGACACCGTTCTCTGAGGCTCAGGTAGGACAGAGTGAAGTTCCATAATCTGTTTAGTTTTCAATTGGTATTACTGGATTTCTTTTTTGCATAGTCTTTATCAGTCTACCACCAATCCTATATAATATAATTTGTCATGGGACCCCCATAACCATGTGCAACAGATGTTATTGTATTGTATAAGATTCGTGATAAAGAGGCTGATGGGGGCTAGCCTTGTCTGCCACCTGTGGTACTCCAGCAGCAGACCTAGATTTTGTTTTATTTAGAGGGGTCACAAGCCCAGTGCTGCACACAGCAGGGAATGGAACAGTGCATTTTTTTGATAACTGTTTACATTTTTTGTGGGGTGTAAACTGTAGTGTATGTGACAGTGGACATCTCTGAACTAAAAGCATATGTAGTGAATTTAGTTGTAAAGAAATATAAAAAATGCTTTATTATTTTGGCCCCTTGAAATCCCCTCAAGGACCCTTGAATGTAACTAAACATCCTCTTGACAAGACGTCATTTATTTGGTCTGCATGACTCCCTGATATGTTCTCTTATGCTCTCCTTTTGCAGGTGAAATGTATCGTCCTTCAGTTGCTCAGAGGCTTGGAGTATCTCCACCACAACTTCATTATACACAGGTCGGTCCCAGAAAAGTCAGTCCCAAAAGCTAACCCTGCTGTTTCTGTACTCAAAAAACTAATCTGAACCAATAACGCTGGCAATACATTTGTGTTTATATGATGGCACCTTGTTTGCTAATGAACAATAGTACCTGGTCAGCTAACTGTCTTGTTGTAATCTACAGACACACACATCAAGTAGATGCTAGCATGAGTTGCTAGTTGTTACATGCTAGCATGAGTTGCATTGCTGTAGTCAGACTAGTTGGATAGATGGATAACAATTTGTTCAGGTTATCTCAATCTAAGTGATTTCTAATTGTTGACCCAACTGCTAAGTTGTGATAGTCTATTTATATTTATATTGTATTGGCCTAATACAAAAATATTCAGACATTTGGAAATGCAAACACATTTTGACATAATTCTTAAGGTGTATAGAAAAATATAGAAAGCATAGCATCCTAAATCCCTGAATTTCCTTTAAACAGAATTCCATACTGATATATAGTTCAGATTTTAGGAAAATAGGATACAATACAAGGCAGTTCCATTCAAGAAATGTACAGGTTGAACCTACAGTTACACATATGACCCTTTATGTAGATATACAAAACACATTCAAACATCAAAATGATCATGTTATATCCTCTGGATTCACAGCTTAGTTAGGCTGATGTATAAAAGAATCCTTCAGCCTGTTGTGTTTCAATAGAGGGACTCTAGATCGCCTATTGGAAGGCAGAACTTAGAATTCTCTGTTTCAAACACCCAGCCAGGTATTTGTATGCAGAGACTTGTATATCTACTTACAGCAATATTTGATCAATTTATCTGAGGGGCTGCAGATGAACTACATGTCAGGTGTGGATCAGTGCCACATAATCAAAGAGCTGGAGCCACTATATGTTCGCACTTTTTCTCGACTCGAGAGCTCTTGTCCCGACGATGCTGCCTGTGCCACCCACAGCTGAATGCAAAGGGTCAGGCTTCTTCTCTTGATGTAGTTGGAAGTTGTTCTGGGAAACGCAGTACATTTGTTACTGACGTACAATGTAAACAAAGTCACATCACCATATGACTCATGGTATGAAGCTTTATAAACTGGCTTGCTGTATCTCTAGCATTGTTTATCTTGTTTATGTTTCAAATTCATTCAGCTGTTCAGTAGTCTCTTTTTTTTTTCTACTGCTTTGTGCTGCTTTGCGTCATTCAGCCAGGCAGTTGGATTAGTTAAGTAGACTGATCTGGTTTAAGTCACATCTAATGCTGGGATGCAAAGGTAATGAATGGAGCTAAGGAGATGATTTTAGAGTTCAGAATTCTTCATTAAGAAAAAAGTGAAGTAAATCTATATATTTTGTGAGTTCATGTCCATTTAAGGCAACATTAACATGAAGGTCAAACACATTTTACTACTGCTGAGATGTAAAGACCTTAGTGGGAGTTATACCACAGCTAGACAGTGTGGGAGAGTTCAGTCTGTCAGGGGAATGATGGGAAGTTTTTTACAAACGCTCCCCATCCGACTTGACCAAACTCCAACAAATCTGATGCAGATGTGATCAGAAAGAATAAAATATGTCACTGAAAAAGTTTTAAAGCACTTTTGCACTCAAATAAATTACAATTGCATGACGAGTGAAGAGGGTTGAAAGCATTGGGAACTGGCTCATTATCCTCTTCAATCTTGTTATCAGGGACCTGAAGGTGTCTAATCTGTTGATGACAGACAAAGGCTGCGTTAAGATTGGTGAGTCATCACTATTAGCAGCTGTCACTATAATCCCATTATTCCTGTACTGACATGTATCCCAAACTCTGCCAGCACTCACCTTTGACCTCTTTCTCTGTCTGTCTGTCTGTCTGTCTGTCTCCTACCTACTATTTACAAGCTGATATACGTGTTGATTAATCAATGAGTTGATTGAAAATACTTGATACATATGTATCAAATATGATAGTATGATACATACTTGATTAATTGCCATTTATTCAGCAAAGTTGCCAAATATTTTGTGGTTCCAGCTTCACAAATGTTATGATTTTTTCTCAGTATTTTCTTTTCCATATTAGTCTTTGAGTGTCAAAACAAGCTATTTGAATGTCACCTGGCTCTGGGAAATGTTTCACTATTTTATGGACTTTAATGAAGTTATTATTAGTAGTATTTTCATGGATCTGTTTTTTTGTTTCTACTATATACAGCTGATTTTGGGTTGGCCAGGATGTACGGCATCCCCCAGCAGCCCATGACGCCTCGAGTTGTCACACTGTGGTGAGTGGGCCTCTCAGCCATGTTTACTATAAATACTGCTTTAGCCTCATTCTGTTTCTGTATGTGTGAATGAGTGTGTTGTGTCCTGCAGATAAGCTTGTGTTGCTGACATTGTGCTTGTGCAGCCTCAGTGGAAACTCCCCCTTTTAATCTCTTTGAGTTATCCTCCTCCTTTAGTTGCATTACCTCGGGCCATGTCTCAGTCACGATATGTGCTCCTTTTGCCCTTCATCTGTCTGCAGGTACAGAGCTCCAGAGCTCCTCCTAGGGACCAAGACTCAGACTACAGCTCTGGACATGTGGTGAGGCACAATAATGCAGTTATCTTCTGAAATAGTTTAAAATAAACAATGTAAAATGTTTAAATATGCAAATGACATTTCAGGAACAGAAATCTGAACATTGGATTGAATTCTTATTTCATTTTGTTGACATATTAAAGTCAAAGGTTTTTCCAGAGGCAACTTTATTCTATAATTCAGGCTCTGAATGAAATGTGAACCAAGCTTCAGAATATAGAGAGGAGTGAAAGTGGAAGGTTTGGTGTATGTAAGTGCTGCTGAGGTGGAGATTTCTGGCTCAGTCTGAGAAAAACCTCCTTTAGAGAAAAGGTCCTTTAAAGATATGTATTGTAAAATTCATACATTTTGCATTAAGACAATTTTTTATTGTATCAAAAATATTCTGAAATGTTATGTCTAAATATGCAAATGAGGCCTTAATTATTGCTAACTCTTGGTAAATTTAGGAGAAATCTTCAGAGGGGATATGTTTGCCTGTAGTGTCTCGCCTTAAGTGAAGAATTATAATTTCATTATCTACTTTAACCACTCGAAATCCATTGACTTGCTTATCCTTTATAAAACATTTTTTACAAGAGATAAAATATCAGACTTTCTCATATACTACATAAGATGGCACGCATTGTTGCAAACGCTTATCTTGCCATGATGTTTTTTTGCAGGGCTGTCGGCTGTATCCTGGCTGAGCTGCTGGCGCACAAACCTCTGCTGCCTGGAACCTCTGAGATCCAGCAGGTGGACCTGATCGTTCAGCTGCTGGGAACACCTAATGAAAACATCTGGCCAGTGAGACTTGTTCTCAAAATGTCTTCAGCTCAAGCGAAAGTCTCTGTGATGTCTGATGATGTCAAAGGAATATGCCAAATTGGATTTGTGTGTGTGTGTGTGTGTCACAGGGTTTTTCTAAGCTGCCCCTCATTGGTCAGTACAGTCTGAGGAAGCAGCCGTACAACAACCTGAAGAATAAGTTCACTTGGCTGTCTGATGCTGGACACAGACTGCTCAACCTGCTCTTCATGTACAACCCACAGCGCAGGTAATCACACACGCGCACGCACTTACAAATCTGTACTCAGGACAGTCCTTTTCACAGAAAGCATTTGAAATGTCACAGTAAGTAATAATGATCCAGTGTTATATATATAGTATAAGATACTTAACGCTGATGTCCTAATATATGAACACCATTTCTGTTGGACCTACCTACAACTAGTTTTGGATGATTTAATCTTCAATCTTAATCTTCTAAAGTAATTTCTGTCCTAGACACCTTTGTGCAGTAAGAATATTTAGTCTTAATCAACTTGTTTAACAAAGACAAAAGATTGTCTGTATCTTGAAACAAAGCATAAGAAGAAAAGGGCAGGTTGATGCAAGAAAGATGAAAAAGTTGACTTTGGATGAAAACGATTTGAATTATTCTTACTACATTAAACGTTAAGGAATAAATTGTCAAGTCTAAAATAAGTTGATGTGATGGCTGTAATAAATAAAGTGTAGTAGTTTTATTACTAACAAAATAACTTTTGTTAGTTGTATGTATTCAAGCAAAAAAGCAAACTCAGTTCAAATGTTAACTTGGCTTTAGCGGAAGTTTTGGTCTTATGGTTGCCGATCCCTTGATCGTGCTGTAGGGAAGACCTCGCCTCACCTTCTTACTGTCAACTGCTTTTTACAAAAAGGACCTCATTTAATGATCACGTCTGTCTGCGTCAAATTGATAACTATAAGCGGATGATTATTATAACAAATATATGGCCAAATGTTTTCTTTATTTCTTATGCAGATTACCATCTAATTGAATAATAAAGTAATAAATCGGACATCTTCTCCATTTACTGAATTGTTTTGACTGTTTCAAAATATAGTACTGCGTTTAATTCATAATACAGAACAGTGCTGCTTACAAAGTATAGCTTACTGTTAATTATAATGAGGCTCTAGCCTAAAACATCACTGTGTCAAGGTGTTGTAGTAATAAATCAGTAATAAACATTGTGTTTTAGTTAGGCGCCTATTCCAATGTCAAGGTTTACAGTGGCTTAGAACATTATGATGGAAATATAATAAGCTATTTGCTCTATTATGTCTCATAAATTGTTTATATTGGGTTGAAACCATTTGTTGCACAGATTTGGGGCTTAATTTAACCATAAATGATCCCTGCAAAACAACTGCTTGATTTTTCCCCAGACAGCATGTGATTATCACAAAGTGTGCATGTAAAGAGCATCTTGTGGGTAACCATAGAAACCATTTTTCTTCAAAGATCTTGGGGTGAGGCCAGGTTTTCCCTCACCACAATTTAGGCTAACTTTAAAGCGCTATTTATCTTTAAAGCTGAGCCTGCTACAGTCAGCCGGAGCACCACTTCTGTCTCACTTGACCCTTTTTTACTGTACTATAAATGGCCAGTGCAGTATTTCCCCGGATAACTGTAACAGTATGGTTTTTGTCTGTCATTCCTAACACAAAGCTGATTCAAAGATTTGGAGGTAGTAACAATTTCTTTGTCAGTTATGTTAAATTGGCAAGAGCCATCAATAACTGATTACTGTGCATGTCCCTGATCCAGAGCTACTGCCAAAGATTGTCTGGACAGTTCCTACTACAAAGAGAAGCCTCTACGTGAGTAAAAAGGTTTTGGACCTGTATCAGCAGTGTCAGCTGTATCAGCTGGCTCTGATCGACTGTAAGTCCTTATGTTGTCTCTGTGCAGCCTGTGAACCAGACCTGATGCCAACCTTCCCCCACCATCGCAACAAGCGGGCAGCTCCTCCGGCAGAGAGCCACTCAAAACGGAGCAAAGTGTGATGGAAGGTGGAAAAGATGAGACATTGGACTCAGGGACGACCCTGAGGTGGGGACATTCTCAAGATGGGATGTTGGTTTCTATTCACACAGCGTGCATGGAACGTAGATCTGCTCATGAGGAGTTTAGTATCAGTTCCAACTCAAAGTCACGTTTGCATTGCTGGACTTGCACAGTGTTCAGTATAATGCCACAGAGATCATGTGAACATGTAAAAAGACTGTAAGCGTACGTTCTCTTATGTAGATCCAGGTGTTGGCAGCTTATCTTACTGTTCATAGGTTCAGTAGAAATCTCTTCTCTTAGGTATATTTCCTAATATTCATATTGCTGCCAAGGTCTGCACACTAAATGAAGTGAAAGTAAAGAGGACAAAGTTGCCTTGACAACAATGCTAAGGCATTTTGTCCTTTGTGTTGAGCATTTTAGATGTTCCATTATAACTGCTACTCTGTTCTGATCCTAACATCAGGAGAAGAAAGCTGTGGAAAGGCATGACAAGGAGGAACTAAACCCACTTGCTTGAGGTCTGCTGAGGGCCTCTCTGCTTTTTAAATCGCATTAGAAAACATTGAAGTAGAAGAATCTGCCTTTACGATTCAAAGAAAACCAGTTTGTGGCAACGTAAATAGAATAGTAGCCTTAAGATCTCAGGTTTGGTCCTCGCAATCATCATGTGTCGATGACTGTCAAAGTGTCCTTTAGGTGAAATATCTGCTCGCTTTTGTTAGTTTTTAAAGGAATGGTTTGATTTTTGGGGGGAAAAAAGCGTATTTGCTTTCTTGGAGTTGGATGAGAAGATTGATACCACTGAGTGTCTGCACGCTAAGCTAATGGCCTGCTGGCTGTAGCGTTATATTTACTGTACAGACATGAGTCATATCAATCTTCTCATCTAACTTTGGGCAAAAAAAGGGAATAAGCATTTTTTTCAAAATGTCAAAGTATTGCTATTAGAGCCTCAACTTGAATGCCTAAAACATACTTTAAATAAATAAGCTGGGGCTTCATTAGTAGAAATCCCTGAGAAGTGGCGCTACATGGTGGGTTTGACACCTGGCTGTCAAGCAAAAGGTAGAACATCAGTTATTTCTGACATGAGACTTAACTGGGATAGATACTGAGAATGTTACTGTAGAACCTGTAAATGTCTTTTAACCATCAGCTGTTGAACATAATAAAGATGTCAAACCAGCATCTGTGCCTTTTTTCCATTTGAAATGTCTGTTTTTATTAATGCAGGTTAATTAGTAGTAGTGGTCCGGCAGGTTATGTTCCCTTACAGGGACGGTAGCTGACCTCCCACTGAACCACAAACAACACGAGCACAAGAAGTCCCATCACTGAGTTAGCAGACAAGCCTGTGGTTGTGTTGTGATAATGAGAGATCGGAGAGTTGTTACAGAAAGAACATCCAATAGCAGATTGTAAATATTATGTAAACCTGACTGTGGGCTTTCCTTATTGTCTGTAAGGTGGTGCCTCACAGTAGAGCTTGGTGGGCAAATTTGCCTCCCAAAAGAAAAACAATCCATCATGAAACTTCAACAAAATAAATACTTCAAGTGTAAACATACGATATCTCTAACATAGTCAGTCAAGTTGTATAAATAGTGTCCTAAACTATTTACGACAGGGCAAACAAAATCCAAAAGTTAAGATTTAAAAAGTGCTTGGTTGATTCTCTGAAACCGGAAGAAACGGTGTATTTATGTTCTGCATGCCGACAAAGTGCAACATAAACTCAAACTTCAAAAAAGAAAATCCAGGAGGGAAGACATCACAGTAGCGTCACACTCAGACAGGTGCATTATGGGAAATGGAGTGCAGAAAATAATATGAGCTGATTCATATATCAAAATTGTAAATTCAAAGTTCATTCTTGACCTTGGAAACAGCATTTGAGAAAACAATCTGTGGCTTTGGGTCACATCACATGATCATCAGCAGATGGAGTTTGCCCAGAATATCTTCTGAGCATTTCATGGACTTTTCATCGATACGGGCTTAAAATCAAAAGCTCCAAAACAGCTACTAAATTGTGTTTCCAAGGTTGAGTATGAACTGAATTTCAAGACAACATGGATGAGAAGTCCTTACATTAAGAAATGGACATTTACAATACAACAAGTGAACAAACCTCATCTGCTGAGGAAGAACACTAGATCTGACCGAAAGCTCCAAAATAGCTACTAAAGGAACCTTTAGTAGCGAGATTGGTGAGATTGTTTTATCAAGAGCAACTACACTGTGCACAATTATTAGACACGTGAGTATTTTGAACACATCATAATTTTTAAGCATATTTTGCAACTCCAAGCTGTATAAAGTTAACCGTATTGGATTTAAGCATATCAGGTGATGTGTATTTGTGTAATGAGGGAGGGTGTGACCGTAGGAGATCAACACCCTATATCAGGGGTTGGGAACCTTTTTGGCTGGGAGAGCCATAAAAGCCAAATATTTGTAAATATATTGAGATGAGATTCTTGACGGACCAGATGGATGGGCCCGTGGCTGGATCCGTAACCAATCCAAACCATTTTTCTGAAATGTCAGACATGTTCATTTGTAAATGTTGAGTTGTTTATTATTCTCACTTTAACAGATGAAAATAAACAAATGAGACGGGAAAATTCTTGTTTTTCATTTAGTTGCATAATAATTGTGCACACATGGATATTCTCCTAAAAAAGCCAAAACCTCACTTTTACTTTCTTAAATATTCAGGTTTGAGGTTGATTAACATTTTGGATTGACCGAGAGAACTGTAGTTGCTCAATAATAATAAAATCTTTTAAAGTTTCTGGATTGAGGAAATGTGGTGTTTGGCTCTGAATCAAGCACATCTCCAGCCTGATGCAACACAAAGCGCTGGAGAGGGACACCAAGGCAGTGATGATTCCTTCACTTAACTCTTCATCACATAACAGGGCTCTCAACACAGACATTTACAGTAAGACACAAGTTTCATAAAAACACTCACACACTCACATGCCTGGCAGGAGAACAATCTTCTTCTTTTGTTTCTTCTTCCAAGTCACAGTCCTTCATTGCAACCCAAAGCAAAGTGCACAGAGACAAAACAATGTACAGTCCTTCAGTCGGCTCGGAGAGGGACTAACTTTATGCATTTAGATTCAAATGCTGCTTTCCTCACGTCAATGCAGGTCAGATACAAAGTGCTTGTAGTGAATACTATGTAGCGGCTGCTTTGTAATGGAACATTGTCTGAAAAGGGGGAAATACGTGGACTCTACCAAATCACACCATGATTTTCTAGTGTAGCATTCGGTCAACTTCCTCCAAGGATTCAAAAACTCTGGCCTGGTTGAAATACAAGATTTCTTGCCAATTTTTGTTCGAGTCTTTTATTTTGAAATCCATGAGAGGCAGTGAACCAAGCGCTCAGCTGACAGATGAAAGCCTAGGGAGCGGAACAGCAGTTGGAGGGGTGATGAGGGCTGTTGTTAGCAGTTGGACCCTTCTCGTGGACCAGGGGGAGGTGGAGCTCTGTCTCTCAGCCCTCCATCCCAAAGTCCTCTGTGAACTTCTTGACCTTCAGGAGGTCTTCAGTGTTGACTGTGGGACGGGTCGTGGACAGAGAGCGCAGCATGTCCGACTGCAAACGATCAGGATACAAGTCAGTTTAGGTTTACTTTGGGTTTTTTTATATTCAATTTCTACTTGTTCATGGTCCAAGGTTACCAGACATTAAACATTGTGTTGTGGAACGTTTTGATGTCATAATGCTACATGTTCAGCAGAATCACTTTACATGTCACGACTATCAGATCGGCAATATGGAAACGCATTTGTTGCACGACTGTTTGTCCACATTGGGAAACAGCAGCCTTTCCACTCTTATTCCACCTCTACAGTTTAGCTTAAAACATGTGACTTTGTGAAAACACTGCAGAATTATTTTAGATTATAACTATTTAGGAAAACTGTTTTGCTTTCAACTGTTACACAGTATTATGCACTGATTTCATTTGTTCAGAACAACCCATCTCCAGACACAAGAACGCAAATGTAATCTAAGAGTAGATTTCTCCTAATGTCTAGTTTAGTCATTTAGTGATGTTAGTTAGTGTGGCTGCGTATGTTATAACTGTTTTCTGTGAATCAATTGTCCTGATATGATCTTGTGCACACATTTTGTCACTTGTTCTCAGGTGTAAGGTTTATGGTCGGGTTGTCGAAGCTCCTGTCCAGTTATAGTCCAATTGTAACTCTGGAGGTGTGAAATGATGAGCTGCAGTATTAATAATTTCTGTGTTGTTCATTAATATATGTGCATCTCACCATGCACACTATGGGCTCCAGTAGCTTATCACTAGGCACTTCCATCCAGGTCATCTCTATGGCTGCAGGGTCGCCAGGGGAACAAGGAGTCAAGAGGTCGTCCACAGTCACCTGGTTGTTGCTTCGGGAAGGGCCATGAACCTGCAGGAGTAAGACCAAGAAATAAAGCTCAGGAGAAATGGAGAAATTAATAACCACAAGAGAGAATCGACTGACACGGCCTTTTGAATATTTAACATGTTTTTTTCCATGGGCTTTCAAATGATGTCACCTTTTTGAAGTGGGTGGCAGACTGGACCTTCCTAACAGGCTGCATGAGAGCGTCCCGGACGATGATGCTGATGTCAGCGCCGGAGTAGCCTTCTGTTTTGTGGGCGAGCTGCCGCAGGTCGGGTTCCCTCAGGCTGTGTGGCGTGTTTCCCAGATGAAGACGAAACATCTGAGTCCGAGCTGGCTCCTCCGGCAGAGGGATGTAGATACGCTTCTCAAATCTGACACACGACAGAGGACAAGATACATTCAATCTTACATTCAGCAGCTGTTCAAAATATTAGCCTTGTGCCTCACCAGGGACATTTTTGCCATTTTAATTTTTCATCATGTTGGTTGTGTTAATGCATATGGCATTGTGCCATGGGTGTGAGATATTTTTGGAAATTCTACCTCACTTCCAATAACAAGTCTAGAAAAAAGTGTGCAGCCGAAATACAGACAGTAAAACAAAAATGTCCCCATTGAAACCTTCTGTATTATGTGTTTGATGCAACGCATTAAAATCAATGTTGCTGCTCATCATTGCCCACAGATTGTATATACAGTCATGTCACTCACATATCCCAGACTGTGAAAATAAACAAACATTTGTCATAGCATTTAGTATACAGGAAATAATTACATTCCTGTATTGATTTTAGAATTATGAACATTTTAATAATTTGGTAGTTATGATCAGAACTAAAATTGGTTAAAAAATGTAATGAAGTAATATTAATACAGTATATAGGACTTTTGTAGCATGTTTAGGAAGGCCATATTTGTGTCCACTAAGGGAAGGGAGGTTTTGTTTGAATCTGACACTGCACAAAAAATTAAAATGCATCAAAATCAATGTTGTTGCTAATCATTGACATATCGCAGACTGGACCAATAAACATTCCCGATCACACTTCGTATAAAACAAATCATTCCAACTTTGTGTGTTTTTTCATATAGTGTCATTATGTAAACAAACCATCATGAGATGTGAAGACTGAAGATTAATCATACATTATGACAATAACTTTTATTTAACTTAGAGACTATGACTGAATCACTGAATCATAATGTGTTCACCCAGCTACAGTAAAATGTCTCCTCTGACTGACAGAGAAGTATTTGCCTCTCCTTGCAACAACAAATGTGGTTATTTGAATAATAATAATAAGACAAAGTCTCAGTAAGACATATACACGATTAATGTAGAGTATTGAGGTGACCTCTGACCTCCTGCGGATGGCAGCGTCGAGCACCCAGGGGATGTTGGTGGCTCCCAGTACCAAAATCCCATCGTTGTTGTTTCCCACACCTACAAAACCAGAGAGCTTCAGTCATGCAGGCTCAAGGGTTTGCATATTTGAGACGACTTGTAGTTTTCTATTGTCTCATATTGAGTACATAAATGTATATTATTTGATGCTGCATATTCTTCGCTGTGCAGTATCATTGTGTGTCAGTCTCATTCCTCATCTCATTCGGCTCACCCTGCATCTGGACCAAGAACTCTGTCTTGATACGGCGGGCCGCCTCGCTCTCGTTCTCGTTCCTGGAGCCGCACAGCGAGTCCACCTCATCAATGAAGATGATTGAGGGTTTGTGCTGGCGAGCCAGGTCAAATAAGTTCTTCACCAGCCTGTGGGAGACAAGGAGAAATGGAGAAAATTTGTCTAAAAGACACATTGACAGCCATGTCCCTGACAAAGACTGAGTGCTGCCATGTTGGAGTAGAAATGGATTTACTGGGAGGGGATGAAGGGATGAAGAGTCAGGTTTCCACTCTAGTTAGGCTGAAAACACCTGATTAAATCTAAAAGAAGTTATAAAACATATTGTGCGATATTTTTTTACTAGAATAAACTTGTCTTTCCCAGTGAAGAGTAAAACTTCAGACAACAGCCACCCCTGAGGAAGAGACGTACTTCTCACTCTCTCCCAGCCACTTGGACATGAGGTCCGAGGAGGAGACGGAGAAGAAGGTGGAGTTATTGGCCTCGGTGGCCACAGCCTTAGCCAGGTACGACTTCCCCGTCCCTGGAGGGCCGAACAGCAGGATGCCTCTCCAGGGAGTCCGCTTGCCTGAGAACAGAAGTAATGCCGGTCACATGAAGCGTACTGTCCAACAGAGGTAATGCTAAAATGCTATTTGAGTCATTTCAAAACATCTAAATCAGGGGTAGCCAGACTAAAATGTGTATTGTAATTGTGTTGCTGTTCTTTTTAAAATCAATAACACTTGCATTATTTATTTATTTAAAAAATGACAATATTGAATATAAAAAAATAAATAAATAAATGTTTTATGTATACTCTGTCTGGGGTCAGAGTTCAATTTAACACGTAAGCTAAATCTCCATTTCCCTTTTCGCTGAGACAAGCTAGCGGGAGCAGCTACGATGGGGCGCGAGGTGCGGGTTTTACGCTAAACTTGGCAGACAAGCCAAAGAAAACTAACTCTTTTCACAATGATTGGGAGGAAGAATTATTTTTTACAACAGTGAAAGAAAAGAGTGTATGTCTCATTTTCGGGGCGACGGCAAAGCGGCACATTGTGGAGAGACTTCAGTACGTGTCACAGAAGCTACCATGCTAACTAACTAACTAACTAGCTAACTAACTAACTCCCCACCTGCAGCACTGCGGGCAGAACAAGCCGGGAGTTAAAGCTTTGGGCAGCAGCATCTCTTTTCACGAGGCCGAAGTCACAGAAAGCAACGGAAGCTTCATTTAGAGCTGCACATTATTAATAAAGTACAAGAAAGCCTTTCGGACGGAGAGGTCTTGAAAGGTGCAATGATGTTATTGAAAACTCTGTTCTAAGACGAGAAGAAAGGTTCCGATGTGATGTCCTCTCTCTCTGTTGTTACAAAGTTAGTGTTTGCACAAACAGGATATGATCTGAAGATGTGACAGTTAATGATTTCTTAATGTTTTTACAGAAGTGATACTTTGTACTAAAATATAGCTGGTGTGATTTTGAACAAAATGCTACAAATGTGCTCATTCATACAAAACTGTCAAAGATATTTACAGAAATAGAGATGTGATAACTCTGACTTTCAAATGTTGAAAATTGTTGTAGATTGAGAACATAAATAATGTTGCATGTTTCCTACCATGGTAAATCATTGTTAATAATCATTGTGAGGAATAATTAACATGTGATCAGACAGTCGCTTCACATACAGAATTATTGGCACCCCTTTAGTAAAAATGTGCAAAACAGACTGTAAAATGTATTTTATTGTTTATCGTCTTGGCCTTTCACTCAAAATATTCACACAAATCTGACCTTTTCACTGAAGTAAAATTATTGGAAGAAATTTTTTTTTTTCGCTTTAAATAAATATTTTTCTCCAAAACGTGTGCCACAATTATTGGCACCCCTTATATTTTGTGCAGCCTCCTTTTGCCAGGATTACAGCTCTGAGTCTTTTCCTGTGATGCCTGATGAGGTTGGTGAACACATGGTACGGGATCTGAGACCCTTCTTCCACAAACAATCTCTCCAGATCCTTCAGATTCAGAGGTTGACACTTGTGGACTCTCCTCTTCAGCTCATCCCACACATTTTCTATAGGATTTAGGTCCGGGGACTGTGATGGCCGTGGCAAAACCTTTATTCTGTGCTCAGTAAACCATTGTTGTGTGTGCTTTGGATCATTGTCCTGCTGGAAGGTCCAACCACGGCCCATTTTAAGCTTCCGGGCAGAGGCTGTTAGGTTTTCATTTAATATCTAATAATAATAATACATTTTATTTATAAGCGCACTTTTCATTTGCGTAAACAAAACTCAAAGTGCTACAGAGTAAAAACGATGAGCAAAATATACATTTAAAAAATAAAATAAAAACATTTGACAGACAAGACAACACTTTAAAATGGTTAGAGTCTAGCAAAATGCTGTTAAAAAGATGCGTTTTTAGGCCTGTTTTAAAAGCATCCACAGTCTGTGGTGTCCTCAGTTGTTCAGGGAGAGCATTCCACAGTCTGGGAGCGGCAGAGCAGAAGGCGCGATCTCCCATGGTTTTGAGCTTGGTCCTGGGGGGAAGGAGGAGGTTAGCGTTTACAGAACGGAGGTTTCTTGTGGAGGTTTGTGGGGTGAGCAGTTCTCTGAGGTAGGATGGAGCATTTCCGTGAATGCACTGATGGGTGTAAAGGGAGATTTTATAATCCATCCTGAGTGAGACCGGGAGCCAGTGCAGTGATTTGAGGATGGGTGTGATGTGTTCATACTTTCGCACTCTCATCAGGATCCTAGCAGCGCTGTTCTGGATGTATTGCAGCTTCTGGAGGTTTTTGCTATGAATCCCGATGAGAAGTGCGTATCTGCTGGTATTTGGAAGAAAAACAGCTCCACAACATCAACGATCCACCACCATACTTCGCAGTGGGTATGAGGTGCTTTTCTGTATGGCTATCTTTCTGTCTACGCCAAACCCACCTTTGATGTTTGTTGCCAAGAAGCTCTATTTTGGTCTCATCTGACCATATAACCCTGTCCCAATCAAAGTCCCAGGAACGTTTGGCAAACTGTAGGCGCTTTAGTTTGTTGTTAATTGACAGCAATGGCTTTTTTCTGGCAACCCTCCCAAACAACTTGTGGTGATGTAGGCGGTGTCTGATGGTGGTTTTGGAGACTTTCTGACCCAAGACTAAACTAACCTCTGCAATTCTCCAGCTGTGATCCTTGGAGATTCTTTTGCCAGTGGAACCATCCTCCTCACGGTGTGTGTCGTCAATGTACACACACATCCTCTTCCAGGCTGATTCTTAACATCTCCTGTTGCTTTAAGCTTCTTAATTATTGCCCTGTAGTGGAAATGGGCATTTTCAACTGTTTCAAGATTTTCTTATAACCATTTCCTAATTTGTGCAGCTCAACAACTTTCCGTCGCAGATCATCACTGTGTTCTCGGGTCTTTCCCGTAGTGAAGAATGACAAAGAGAATGTTGGCCTGTGTCACCTCATATTAATACCGCAGTGAAACAGGAAGTCATGGTTGACCACCTAAGAGTTCCTAATCAAACAGGTGAACCTAAAGATGTAAGATATGACTGGAAATATACTTCAGTTAGATTTGTATCATAGGATTTTCTAGGGGTGCCAATAATTGTGGCACACATGTTTAGGATTCAAATATTTATTCAAAGTCAACATTTATTTTTTCCTTCAATAATTTTCCTTCAGTGAAAAGGTAAGGTTTCTGTGAATATTTTGAATGAAAGGCCAAGAAGATAAACAATAAAAGACATTTTACAGCCTGTTTTGCTCATTTTTACTAAAGGGGTGCCAATAATTCTGTATATAGCTCTCAGTTTCAAAAAGGTTGGTGACCCCTGATCTAAAGGGACTTTGTTAACTAATTAGCAGTGATATTGAACTAGGGCTGCTACTAACAATGTTCACAGTTGATTAATGTATCAATCAATCATTCTTTTTGATTGATTCATAAAATCAAAGAAAACTGAGAAATGGCCTTCAAATATTCCCAGAGATCAAGCCGACATCTTCTGATCACTTCAGATTGTTTCGTCTGACCCATAGTCCAAAATCCAAAAAGATTACATTTCCAATGATATAAAACACAAATATATAAAAATTTAAATAAAGAAAAAGTAGCAACTCCTCACATTTAAGAGGCTGGAACCAAAGAATGTTTGGCCTTTTTGCTAAATAACTGATACATTTAATACCAAGGTTTTTGCCAAATAATATTCTGTTGACTGATCAATTTAATGTTTGAGCTCTAGATTTACCCTTCACTGTCACATTATAAAACAACTGATTATGTACTTTTGTTTTTGCTCCAAGCACATCTAAAAAATGTACCTGCCATATCCTTTTAACCATTTGATTGCAGTGTATAACAGCTGGGGGTGTAAACAGAATTAGAGGGGGAACATCCCACCCTACCTGTGAAGAGGTGAGGGAATTTAATGGGCAGGATGACGGCTTCCTTCAGAGCTTCCTTCGCTCCCTCCAGTCCAGCCACATCATTCCACCTGACATTGGGCTTCTCCATTACAATGGCACCTGGACAAACATGATTAAGCTTGACAATGCAGACCGAAGAAACACTTTAAAGGCGATTGTACACCAGGAGCCGTATTACAGAAATGTCTTGATTTAACATAAGAAATGTCTAAGATAGGATTTTTCCCAATTTGGTATTACAGAAGCAAATCCTAACTAACCTTATGGATCTAATCTTATTTCATCCTATCTTATCTCACTAACTTGACAACAGATGAGTTAGAGGTGTTGGTAACATCTGAAGAGAAATCTAAAGATGTTCTTATTGGGAAATTTATAACAACGCTAATTTCAGGAAAAAAATAAAAATAGAGTGGGCTAAGATAGCAGACACAGTTTACGCCTGTTGACATTTCAATGGTTGTGTAAAAGCAATCAAAGAGCAGCTAGTTAACACTGAAAGTTAGGACAGCTTATGTTAAAGTTATGAGTCTATTTAAGATTTTGGGAAGTTGGGATGCTTGTGTAATACCCTTTTCCCATCTTAAATTAGGATAGGAACATTGACTTAGGAACTGTTCATCTGTAATGGCTTTTCTAAATCAGGGCCTAACCCTAATTACCATGGTTACCAAACAGTTAAGAAAAGATCTGCAAGAAGTTTCTGTAAGACGGCACATGTAGCCTTAGCACTTATAAGACATCATTACCCCACTGAACCCCAGACTACTAATAATAAATAAATACAATAATAAAACATTTTATTTGTAACGCGCCTTTCATGGCTAGAAGCCATCTCAAGGCGCTAAAATATCAACTGGCTTAATTCCCTTGTGAGGACTATTTGCACCAATACACATTTACTCACCCATTAGTTGCTCCTGGAGTTTCTTCTTCTCTGGATTTTCACCTTCGCTGTCACTATCACTCCTAGACCGCACACAAACGCAGAGGTTGACACAAATACAGTAGAGCCCACTGACTTGAACATGTTTTCTGAGATGGCAGAAGACAGACAGCATACTTGTCATTGCTCTGTGCCTCCTTGACAGGCTTCTTGCCCTGTTTGTCTTTATTTTTCAGATAGTCTTTAAGTTTCTCCGCTCGGTCCAGGTACTGCATACATTTTGCTCGTATGCTCTCTTTTGCCTTGTCGCTGTGGGCCTCATCTGAGGGACAGATGAAATTCAATGTGAATGAAACACACCAATGTTTGTACCAACAGAAGGGTATCAAACTAATTCAACTACCTGTCAGACTGCAGTACTCACATTTGATGGCATGTAGGAAATATTCCACAGCATGCTGGTACAGTCGCAAGGCCTCCTCATAATTCTTTGCCTTGTCTTCCTCTGTGGCTTTGGTCACAAGATCAATTGCTTTCTGCAACAGATGCAGAGAAATACAGTCAGAGGACAGATACAGGCCTAAGTTTGCTTGGGGTTGGAGTCACAGAAATAAAAGGCAGGGATGGTACACGTTAGTCAAACAAAGAGCAAGCTATACAACTAGCACAACATGCTGTACAATGGAATCCCAATAGTTTCTCTGATTTTACAACACAATTCTGCGTTTCTTTGTTTTTGTTTTAACCTTTTCTGGAATGTGAGTCCACCAGTGGCTTTGACGTTAGTAAGCAATCCACAATTTCATTTATTAGTTAATATTATTGTTTTAATAGTAGTTAGTCAGTAAAGGTTAACATTAGATCTGGTTAACGTTAATGTTATCTTCAAACAATGTAATGGATGGACTGTTTGCAGACTCAGGAAACTAAACTGGCTGGCTCACATCAGCGGGCTTTAGCATCAGCTGTTTTGTTAGCAAGTTAGCTTGCATTCAAGCTGCTGTGTGAGCTAAGACAAGTTATGTCCTGTTGTAGCAAGCTAGCGGTGTCTGGCTAACAGTAGCCTACCTGTAATGTTGACGTGGTCATTTCATCTCACTCTAATGCTCGCCTCCCAGATTTATATCCTCTGGCCCAACCCAAAGGCGGATATGTGAATAAATTAATTCGTTAACTAACAGCCCTGTGTTGTATGGGGACCGATTGTTCTTGACATGACAAAACAGTGACTTGCTAAGCTATATGACAGCTCTGCCTCTACCCAAAAAAAACACAGCAACAATGCTGCG
>NC_041360.1:1610803-1635803 GCF_900634415.1 Cottoperca gobio
TTCAACTTGTGGGTTAAATCTTCCCTGCAGCTTCAGCTGTGAATGGAGAAATTGGAAAAGAAAAGAAAAGAAAATTAAAATTCATGCCCCAGTATCAGCATTTTGGGAGTGTCTTCCCCCTCCTCGCTGCGCACGTCCTCTCGTCCACACTGCTGTTGTTAGTTGTTTCACGTCAGCAGGCCCATACGAGTGAGCTTGGCTGACAGGAAGGAGTGGAGGACAAACACCACCGGCTTTGGACCCGAGTGGAGGTCAAATACCTGGAGGACAGAGAAAGTGAGGGAGGAGAGGCGGGAAACAGCGGGGGAGAAGGAACAGGACAAGAGAGACATATTGTAAGGATGTAACAAAGAGTAAAATTCAGTTGCCAATATCTATTCTGAGTTATATGACCTCTTTTACATTCCACGCTGTCTTCTTCTCTCAAAACACGGCCACTACATTACCCACAATGCAACCTGACCGCTAGCAGTTTGCTGGAGATTCAACTGTGTTATGTTAAACTCTCTCTGGAGCCAAGTATAAAACCATTGGAGCGTTGAACCCTTTAACATTTCAAAATGGAGACTTTAAAGCCCCCTGGTGGTGTAATCAAAAAGAAACACTAAACTGATAGAATTTCTTTTCAACAAACAACACCTATGCCAGCAGAAGAATTTGTTAGAATAAGATGCTATAATCACTTAGAAATATCACATTCAATTATTTATAGGTCAAATGAAATAAAAAAGAGGCAGACTGCTCTCTCAGACTTCACCCTGCCAGCTCCCAGAGTCTGTGTCATGTCTGATTGAGTGTTGAAAACATTTTCATGCGGCTGGCGCAAAACTGGAAGAAAACAAACATCCAAGAGTGAAGAAGAAGCGTCGTTTACACAAAAACACCTATGAAAATGTCTCACTGGAGAGACGACGAGATTCAGGAACTTGTGTCTGTAAAGGCCAACGCTCAAATCTCCAGACAACGAACAGAAAGAGACTTTTGACCACAGTGTAGTCCGCATCACGTCCTGCCTCCTGCATGCTCTACTCCCCCCCCCCCGAACCAAACAGAGTACTTCCAGTAAGTGAGGAAATGCTTCTGACACGGACTTCTGTTGTGTGCATGTAGTGTGAAAGAGAAACTGGAGTTCATATCAGAAAACGGCAAATATTGCAGTACGTCTTTTTATTCCATCGTCTTAATTTACCATTTCTCCTTCTGGGCCCCCAAAGTCAAGGTAGAGGTTGCGTATTCCATCGTCGGCGGACATTTTGAGCTTCTCGTAGGGGTATCTGAACAGCACAGCACCCCCGGCTGAATCTACCGGCTCCCTCATCATAGTGAAGCCCTTCTCATAATGCAGCGTCAGCCGAACATCCTGTCTGTTCAACGTGCAACCTGGAAGAGAGAGAGAGAAAAGAGCTTAAGCAGCTGTATGGCTGAGCAGGGGGGAGTGCAGGTCATAGGTGTAGTTGTGTGTGGAGGGGGAGTAATATGTGTACTGCACATGTACATATTGGCAAAAGACAAACTAGATAAGTCATGCCATGTGTTGACAGCAGACTACATGTCTTCCTCTTAATGTCTGACAGGTGTGTTGTTAACATACAATACATACAGTATGTTGTCACCTGAATAATTACTCAGACTACAGCATCTGAATTAAACCTGGATGGGATGTTCCTCTCTGGTGCAGCCAAAACACAAAGTATCTTATCTTCTGGTGCAACTTGAACAGTGACGTCACTCGATTATAAAGCATTTCCATGTGTATCACTGTAACGTGTTCCTGCACAAGTGTAGAAGGACAGGGAAGAAAAATAAGAAGAATGAAGGTTGAAACTTTCCAAGTGCTGCTTAGGCAGTCAACTATTGTTCTGCACAGAGTGGAAACATTCCCCTCAGCTGGCTCCCACTTCTGCTTTTCCTGCACAGAGCTGCTCTCTCTGAGCGGCTGCACACTGCAAGTGAGCCAGTTGCTGTCAGGAGCTGCCTGACACAGCCAGAGTACTCAGGCATTTAAAGGCCTAAATACATTCAAATATTACCCGGAAAAAACATGTGCAAGCATTATATGGGGTGGTGGTGGCCTAGTGGTACGGCTTCCAAATAGAACACCACATGGTTGTGAGTTCAATACCAGGCTGCCACCGTTGTGCTCCTGAACAAGGTACTTAACCCTGAGCTGCTCCAGGGAGACTGTCCCTGTAGTTAGTTCACTGTAAGTCTCTCTGGAGAAGAGTGTCTGCTAAATGACCTGTGATGTAATTATATGACGCTTAGTTTGTGAACAAATACTTTCTCCAGAAAACTAACTCCCACTTGACATTCACTTGTTAGCATGATGAGTTCATGTACAAAGGTGAACCCACATCCTGGTGAAATGACTGCTTACTCACTGCCTCACTGCTGCTAACCTGTGTGTACTGACACCAACCACACACACACTCATTCATCCAGGCATGTGCACACGAGCCATCTGTGGTATTGTTCAAGGTTGAACAGTGGTGTTGTATATTGCACTACATAATGAAGTGTTTCCTGTGGACAAAAAAAATCAACACTTGGGGTGACCATAAATCTAAATCAAAAAGGATATCAGATTTACCGTGATTAAATAATTGCAATATTATATATTTTTATATATCAATGCATGAAGTTCCTTTATGTTTATGGCTCATGTCAGGTACATTTTGGTGCTGGGCAGGTAGTGCACAGTGGGTTTAACTGGAAACAGCTGCCGGCTGCTGCTGGATACAATACTGATGAGAGCGGTGAGGCTGAACCAATTCTACTTGGGAAGACCAATGTCCACAGGGTATTTTGCTACTGACTTTAAACTCTTATTACAGACTAATCACCTATTGCACACACACCCAAACTCACCAATGGAGACTTCTTTGATGAGCTCAGCGGCAGCATGTGCACCCTGCACAAGGGCTCGCGTCCATGAAGACAGATCCCAGTGGGTCTCCACTCGGAAGATGTGGGACTCGATGCCCCGCCCTGTGCCCGTCCGAGTGGCGAACACCAGGTCTGAACCCTGGGCGGGAGAACCCCGAGCACTGCCAGAATGAACCAGTCTGGCGAAAGAGACATATGAAAGTACAAACACATTTAACATTCTCAATGACCACTCTGAAGTGACCCACAACATGGAATGGTCTACTGAGTGTAATTTCTTAAATAGGATGAACTGGGTGTTGACATTTGTGTTGTCTTGAAGTTTCCCCCCCAAAAATTATATTTGCATTGCAAAACCCCTGTCATCCCATATACAATATAACAGGTTATCAAGCACTTAGAAACTGTTAACTTACTTACCATAAATGTCAGTTTGTTGATGACAGTACTAAACTGAAACAGTTCCTTTTGATAGTCAGCTGATATGCTGTTGAATTTGTATTGATACATTGGAAAAATGTCATATCCAAATGCAATAAATGTAAATATCTGTACCATGAAGAAATGATTTGATGTCATTTCACAGTTAAGATGACAGTGAACTGTTCTGAGAGACCCCGCTGTCTGTTGTCTTTACCTTGTGGCGAGCAGCGGATGTGTGAGCAGAGGGATGGACCAGGACTCTCTGCTCCACGGCACCGATTCAAATAGCAGGATGTCCTTCTCCGTCAGTGCCATGACCACTGGCTTGAACTGCTGCCGTCCACCCTCCAGCTGAACCTAAAGAAGAAAGTAAGGAGATGTTCTAATAGGTTAAACTGACACATCAAAACATAGTTAAATCTCCAAATAACATATTTTACTTCATGTTTCAAACAGTAATTAAAGAGTAATTCTATCATTACTTCGTCACTGCAAGAGGCAGCAATATATCCAGTTTACCCGACCAGAGAGCATTTGTCCAACTCTACGAAAAAGGTGCATTTTTTATTAATACAGGCAAACCTGTTTGAACTGTATTTCACAGTGTATATGTATAGTGATGTAGTTTACAGTGTACATGTATAGTGATGTAGTTTACAGTGTACAGATAGTGATGTAGTTTACAGTGTACATGTATAGTGATGTAGTTTACAGTGTACATGTATAGTGATGTAGTTTACAGTGTACAGATAGTGATGTAGTTTACAGTGTACATGTATAGTGATGTAGTTTAGTGTACAGATAGTGATGTAGTTTACAGTGTACATGTATAGTGATGTAGTATACAGTGTACAGATAGTGATGTAGTTTACAGTGTACATGTATAGTGATGTAGTTTACAGTGTACATGTATAGTGATGTAGTTTACAGTGTACAGATAGTGATGTAATTTACAGTGTACATGTATAGTGATGTAGTTTACAGTGTACAGGTATAGTGATGTAGTTTACAGTGTACATGTATAGTGATGTAGTTTACAGTGTACAGATAGTGATGTAATTTACAGGTGTACATGTATAGTGATGTAGTTTACGGTGTACAGGTATAGTGATGTAGTTTACAGTGTACAGTTATAGTGATGTAGTTTACAGTGTACATGTATTGTGATGTAGTTTAACAATGTACATGTATAGTGATGTAGTTTACAGTGTACAGGTATAGTGATGTAGTTTACAGTGTACATGTATAGTGATGTAGTTTACAGTGTACATGTATAGTGATGTAGTTTACAGTGTACATGTATAGTGATGTAGTTTACAGTGTACAGATAGTGATGTAGTTTACAGTGTACATGTATAGTGATGTAGTTTACAGTGTACATGTATAGTGATGTAGTTTACAGTGTACAGATAGTGATGTAGTTTACAGTGTACATGTATAGTGATGTAGTTTAGTGTACAGATAGTGATGTAGTTTACAGTGTACATGTATAGTGATGTAGTGTACAGATAGTGATGTAGTTTACAGTGTACATGTATAGTGATGTAGTTTACGGTGTACATGTATAGTGATGTAGTTTACAGTGTACAGATAGTGATGTAATTTACAGTGTACATGTATAGTGATGTAGTTTACAGTGTACAGATATAGTTTACAGTGTACAGATATAGTGATGTAGTTTACATTGTACATGTATAGTGATGTAGTTTACAGTGTACATGTATAGTGATGTAGTTTAGTGTACAGATAGTGATGTAGTTTACAGTGTACATGTATAGTGATGTAGTATACAGTGTACAGATAGTGATGTAGTTTACAGTGTACATGTATAGTGATGTAGTTTACAGTGTACATGTATAGTGATGTAGTTTACAGTGTACAGATAGTGATGTAATTTACAGTGTACATGTATAGTGATGTAGTTTACAGTGTACAGATATAGTTTACAGTGTACAGATATAGTGATGTAGTTTACATTGTACATGTATAGTGATGTAGTCTACAGTGTACAGATATAGTGATGTAGTTTACAGTGTACATGTATAGTGATGTAGTTTACAGTGTACATGTATAGTGATGTAGTTTACAGTGTACAGGTATAGTGATGTAGTTTACAGTGTACAGGTATAGTGATGTAGTTTACAGTGTACAGATATAGTGATGTAGTTTACAATGTACATGTATAGTGATGTAGTTTACAGTGTACATGTATAGTGATGTAGTTTACAGTGTACATGTATAGTGATGTAGTTTACAGTGTACAGATAGTGATGTAGTTTACAGTGTACATGTATAGTGATGTAGTTTAGTGTACAGATAGTGATGTAGTTTACAGTGTACAGATATAGTGATGTAGTTTAGTGTACAGATAGTGATGTAGTTTACAGTGTACATGTATAGTGATGTAGTGTACAGATAGTGATGTAGTTTACAGTGTACATGTATAGTGATGTAGTTTACGGTGTACATGTATAGTGATGTAGTTTACAGTGTACAGATAGTGATGTAATTTACAGTGTACATGTATAGTGATGTAGTTTACAGTGTACAGATATAGTTTACAGTGTACAGATATAGTGATGTAGTTTACATTGTACATGTATAGTGATGTAGTTTACAGTGTACATGTATAGTGATGTAGTTTAGTGTACAGATAGTGATGTAGTTTACAGTGTACATGTATAGTGATGTAGTATACAGTGTACAGATAGTGATGTAGTTTACAGTGTACATGTATAGTGATGTAGTTTACAGTGTACATGTATAGTGATGTAGTTTACAGTGTACAGATAGTGATGTAATTTACAGTGTACATGTATAGTGATGTAGTTTACAGTGTACAGATATAGTTTACAGTGTACAGATATAGTGATGTAGTTTACATTGTACATGTATAGTGATGTAGTTTACAGTGTACAGATATAGTGATGTAGTTTACAGTGTACATGTATAGTGATGTAGTTTACAGTGTACATGTATAGTGATGTAGTTTACAGTGTACAGGTATAGTGATGTAGTTTACAGTGTACAGGTATAGTGATGTAGTTTACAGTGTACAGATATAGTGATGTAGTTTACAATGTACATGTATAGTGATGTAGTTTACAGTGTACATGTATAGTGATGTAGTTTACAGTGTACATGTATAGTGATGTAGTTTACAGTGTACAGATAGTGATGTAGTTTACAGTGTACATGTATAGTGATGTAGTTTAGTGTACAGATAGTGATGTAGTTTACAGTGTACAGATATAGTGATGTAGTTTACAGTGTACAGGTATAGTGATGTAGTTTACAGTGTACAGATATAGTCATGTAGTTTACAGTGTACATGTATAGTGATGTAGTTTACAGTGTACAGATATAGTCATGTAGTTTACAGTGTACATGTATAGTGATGTAGTTTACAGTGTACAGATATAGTGATGTAGTTAACAGTGTACATGTATAGTGATGTAGTTTAACAGTGTACATGTATAGTGATGTAGTTTAACAGTGTACATGTATAGTGATGTAGTTTACAGTGTACAGATATAGTGATGTCGTTTACAGTGTACAGATATAGTGATGTAGTTTACAGTGTACATGTATAGTGATGTAATTTAACAGTGTACATGTATAGTGATGTAGTTTACAGTGTACATGTATAGTGATGTAGTTTACAGTGTACATGTATAGTGATGTAGTTTACAGTGTACATGTACTGTATAGTGATGTAGTTTAGTGTACAGATAGTGATGTAATTTACAGTGTACATGTATAGTGATGTAGTTTACAGTGTACATGTATAGTGATGTAGTTTACAGTGTACAGATATAGTGATGTAGTTTACAGTGTACATGTATAGTTATGTAGTTTACAGTGTACATGTATAGTGATGTAGTTTACAGTGTACATGTATAGTGATGTAGTTTACAGTGTACAGATAGTGATGTAGTTTACAGTGTACATGTATAGTGATGTAGTTTAGTGTACAGATAGTGATGTAGTTTACAGTGTACAGATATAGTGATGTAGTTTACAGTGTACAGGTATAGTGATGTAGTTTACAGTGTACATATATAGTCATGTAGTTTACAGTGTACATGTATAGTGATGTCGTTTACAGTGTACAGATATAGTGATGTAGTTTACAGTGTACATGTATAGTGATGTCGTTTACAGTGTACAGATATAGTGATGTAGTTAACAGTGTACATGTATAGTGATGTAGTTTAACAGTGTACATGTATAGTGATGTAGTTTACAGTGTACAGATATAGTGATGTCGTTTACAGTGTACAGATATAGTGATGTAGTTTACAGTGTACATGTATAGTGATGTAGTTTAACAGTGTACATGTATAGTGATGTAGTTTACAGTGTACATGTATAGTTATGTAGTTTACAGTGTACATGTATAGTGATGTAGTTTACAGTGTACAGATATAGTGATGTAGTTTACAGTGTACATGTATAGTGATGTAGTTTACAGTGTACAGATATAGTGATGTAGTTTACAGTGTACATGTATAGTTATGTAGTTTACAGTGTACATGTATAGTGATGTAGTTTACAGTGTACATGTATAGTGATGTAGTTTAGTGTACAGATAGTGATGTAGTTTACAGTGTACAGATATAGTGATGTAGTTTACAGTGTACAGGTATAGTGATGTAGTTTACAGTGTACAGATATAGTCATGTAGTTTACAGTGTACATGTATAGTGATGTCGTTTACAGTGTACAGATATAGTGATGTAGTTAACAGTGTACATGTATAGTGATGTAGTTTAACAGTGTACATGTATAGTGATGTAGTTTAACAGTGTACATGTATAGTGATGTAGTTTACAGTGTACAGATATAGTGATGTAGTTTACAGTGTACATGTATAGTGATGTAGTTTACAGTGTACATGTATAGTGATGTAGTTTACAGTGTACAGGTATAGTGATGTAGTTTACAGTGTACATGTATAGTGATGTAGTTTACAGTGTACAGATATAGTGATGTAGTTTACAGTGTACATGTATAGTGATGTAGTTTACAGTGTACATGTATAGTGATGTAGTTTACAGTGTACATGTATAGTGATGTAGTTTACAGTGTACAGATAGTGATGTAGTTTAGAGTGTACATGTATAGTGATGTAGTTTAGTGTACAGATAGTGATGTAGTTTACAGTGTACAGATATAGTGATGTAGTTTACAGTGTACAGGTATAGTGATGTAGTTTACAGTGTACAGATATAGTCATGTAGTTTACAGTGTACATGTATAGTGATGTAGTTTACAGTGTACAGATATAGTGATGTAGTTAACAGTGTACATGTATAGTGATGTAGTTTAACAGTGTACATGTATAGTGATGTAGTTTAACAGTGTACATGTATAGTGATGTAGTTTACAGTGTACAGATAT
The DNA here is from genome assembly GCF_900634415.1 of Cottoperca gobio. Classification (NCBI taxonomy): domain Eukaryota; kingdom Metazoa; phylum Chordata; class Actinopteri; order Perciformes; family Bovichtidae; genus Cottoperca; species Cottoperca gobio. The sequence continues at coordinate 1,619,516 of NC_041360.1, forward strand.
AGTGATGTCGTTTACAGTGTACAGATATAGTGATGTAGTTTACAGTGTACATGTATAGTGATGTAGTTTAACAGTGTACATGTATAGTGATGTAGTTTACAGTGTACATGTATAGTGATGTAGTTTACAGTGTACATGTATAGTGATGTAGTTTACAGTGTACAGGTATAGTGATGTAGTTTACAGTGTACATGTATAGTGATGTAGTTTACATGTATAGTGATGTAGTTTAGTGTACAGATAGTGATGTCATTTACAGTGTACATGTATAGTGATGTAGTTTACAGTGTACATGTATAGTGATGTAGTTTACAGTGTACATGTATAGTGATGTAGTTTGCAGTGTACAGATAGTGATGTAGTTTACAGTTTACAGATATAGTATAACAGTGTACATGTATAGTGATGTAGTTTACAGTGTACATGTATAGTGATGTAGTTTGCAGTGTACAGATAGTGATGTAGTTTACAGTTTACAGATATAGTATAACAGTGTACATGTATAGTGATGTAGTTTAACAGTGTACATGTATAGTGATGTAGTTTAACAGTGTACATGTATAGTGATGTAGTTTGCAGTGTACAGATAGTGATGTAGTTTACAGTTTATAGATATAGTGATGTAGTTTACAGTGTACATGTATAGTGATGTAGTTTACAGTGTACAGGTATAGTGATGTAGTTTACAGTTTACAGATATAGTGATGTAGTTTACAGTGTACATGTATAGTGATGTAGTTTACAGTGTACAGGTATAGTGATGTAGTTTACAGTTTACAGATATAGTGATGTAGTTTACAGTGTACACATATAGTGATGTAGTTTACAGTTTACAGATATAGTGATGTAGTTTACAGTGTACAGATATAGTGATGTAGTTTACAGTGTACAGATATAGTGATGTAGTTTACAGTGTACAGATATAGTGATGTAGTTAACAGTGTACATGTATAGTGATGTAGTTTACAGTGTACATATATAGTGATGTATAGTGATGTAGTTTACAGAGTACAGATATAGTGATGTAGTTAACAGTGTACATGTATAGTGATGTAGTTTACAGTGTACATATATAGTGATGTAGTTTACAGTGTACATGTATAGTGATGTAGTTTACAGTGTACATATATAGTGATGTATAGTGATGTAGTTTACAGAGTACAGATATAGTGATGTAGTTAACAGTGTACATGTATAGTGATGTAGTTTACAGTGTACATATATAGTGATGTAGTTTACAGTGTACATGTATAGTGATGTAGTTTACAGTGTACATGTATAGTGATGTAGTTTACAGTGTACAGATATAGTGATGCAATTTACAGTGTACAGATATAGTGATGTAGTTTACAATGTACAGTGTACAGATATAGTGATGTAGTTTACAGTGTAAAAATATAGTGATGTAGGTTACAGTGTACATGCATAGTGATGTAGTTTACAGTTTACAGATATAGTGATGTAGTTTACAGTGTACAGATATAGTGATGTAGTTTACAGTTTACAGATATAGTGATGTAGTTTACAGTGTACAGATATAGTGATGTAGTTTACAGTGTACAGATATAGTGATGTAGTTTACAGTGTACAGATATAGTGATGTAGTTTACAGTTTACAGATATAGTGATGTAGTTTACAGTGTACAGATATAGTGATGTAGTTTACAGTTTACAGATATAGTGATGTAGTTTACAGTTTACAGATATAGTGATGTAGTTTACAGTGTACAGATATAGTCATGTAGTTTACAGTTTACAGATATAGTGATGTAGTTTACAGTGTACAGATATAGTCATGTAGTTTACAGTGTACAGATATAGTTTACAGTGTACAGATATAGTGATGTAGTTTACATTGTACATGTATAGTGATGTAGTTTACAGTGTACATGTATACTGATGTAGTTTACTGTGTACAGATATAGTGATGTAGTTTACAGTGTACATGTATAGTGATGTAGTTTACAATGTACATGTATAGTGATGTAGTTTACAGTGTACATATATAGTTTACAGTGTACAGATATAGTGATGTAGTTTACAGTGTACATGTATAGTGATGTAGTTTACAGTGTACAGATATAGTGATGTAGTTTACAGTGTACATGTATAGTGATGTAGTTTACAGTGTACATGTATAGTGATGTAGTTTATAGTTTACAGATATAGTGATGTAGTTTACAGTGTACAGGTATAGTGATGTAGTTTAACAGTGCACATGTATAGTGATGTAGTTTACAGTGTATAGGTATGTCATGTCATCTTGTTTTCCTGTTTTATTTTGTAAAGTTCACTCCCCTTGTGTCATGTCTAGTTGTACTTCCTGTCTGTGTGTATTCCTTCCCTTTGTGATTGCTGATTTGATTATTCTGTGTCCATCCACCCTGCCCTTGTGTCCTTGCCTTTCTCCCCCAGCTGTGTCTCGTTCCCTTCACTAGTCTACATCTGTATACATCCCTGTATGTCTCATTGTTCCTTGTTGTTTCGTCATTCATGTTTCCCCCATGTTACTGGATGTTTTCCTCGTGCCTCCTAGTACCTCCTTGTGTTCCCTCGTGTCATCCTGGTTTGTCTTTTCTGTTTACTTTTTACCTTTTGTATTTTTATAGCTTGTTCCCTTGATTGTTTTTGCTTTGTACCTTTTTGTGTTTTTCGGCTTTGTTTAATTAAAGCTCGCTTTTTGTTAAAACCCTCGTCTGCTGTTCTGCATTTGGGTCCTCCTTTTTACAAATCACAACAAGGTATAGTGATGTAGTTTACAGTGTACATGTATAGTGATGTAGTTTGCTGCAGAGGAGTTAAGTAGCTCACCCTGACAATCTAACCTGAATTTTGATAGCATTGTGAAAATAGGTCGGTGTGTGTTTGTTGAGTCATGGCTGGGTGTTGGTGGAGTTCCAGTGAAAATAAATGACATTAAACCAGACGGTGTGTTTGTGTGCAACTGTGGTAAATACTTGAGTTCTACAGGAAATAATGTAATGCAATGGAAATATGAGTTGGTGTTTCCTGTTTGAGCCCGGTAAAAATAAACACCACCAGACATCAATACATTCAACATGACCCTGAATGAACATTTCATCAAAGTGAAAAGATATAATATTCACAGTAAGAGTCTTGTTCCTGGATGTGAAGTGAGTAGTAGTAGAGTGTTTAAATGTAGGACTCAAGCTAATTCAAGAAAACACACACTTCCTGTGTGCTGCAGCAGAGCAGAAATGCCAGTGTACATGTTTGAGATATGTGCAGTGATTTAGGAGTAATGAAATGGGTACTGTAGCACAGTGATTTTCAACCACTAGTGTGCCGTGAGAGATCGTCAGGTGTGCCGTGGGAAATTATCCAACTTTTTCAAATCTGGTTTAAACCTTTTTTTTTATTTTATTTTTTTTATCAATTTTCTCTGACAGCACTCATACCGTAGCTCCGACAGCACCCACCCCCCTCGCACCGGAGCCCCAACAGCATACATATATATTCACCCAACGGAACCCCGCGCCCCCTGAAATTCAAGTTTTGTGGGTTTCTTTCATGCCTTGCACATTCACATTCCCTCCTCCCACACACACCTACAGAGTGGAGGAAAGGAGAGGAGTGGACTACGCACACCCCCCCCCCCCCTCCCCCTGCACAAACCTGTTTGAGAAACACTGTTATAGAGTGTATTTTGCCCAGATATGATTACAGGTGTGCCTTGAGATTTTTTGGCTTGGTCTTTGGAGTGCCTTGGCCAAAGAAAGGTTGAAAACCACTGCTGTAGCAAACTGAACTGAAAAAATCCTGATACCATTTCCTTTTGAGAGTAACCTGTGTATCAACTATATATTTATATAACCTGAAAATACACTGTATTCCCAAAGCATGTACTGATACAAATACTTTATAGTGCGATTATTTTATACAGCCCAATATCACAAATTACACATTAGTCTCAGTGGGATTTACAGACTGTACAGGATATGACCCCCTCTGTCCTTAAGACCCTCGCACCACACAAGGAATAACTTCCTAAAAGAAACCCCACAATTTAACTCCTTCTCCCAGGACTGACAGTCGTGTAATAGATGTCGTGTGTTGAGAATAAACAAAATAGTATAATTATAACATTATGGGATTAAATATGAAAAAGATGTCAAAAGTGCTTCCAGGTGCCTCCAAAAATAAATATTAACGCAGGACCAGGGCAGCACATTTATTTGAATTATATTTTACTGTTAAACATATCCCAAAAAGGAGTTTAGACCGTCCCAAACCTAAGATTAGGCTAGGATGGTCTTATTGAAACAATGTATCTATGTTTTTATGAAAGTAAAGAAATAGAAAAGTTAACACTTGTTGTATTTCGTATTTTCAGCAATAGTTGGAGCACCATCATAGCACAATAAGATATATTGTTTCTAACAACAATTTTTGGTCACGTGGTGACACTGGCACATTAACCAGATAACAGCCATGTTTTGTTTTGGTGTCTTAGACTGTTACATGTGGGATCAGCATCAATTAGCAACATCTACAGATATAATCTGGTCTCCATTTGTCACTTTAAAGTTCCACGTGTTGGTAAATATGCTTAGTCGCTTTCTTGCCGAGACCTAAATGAGAAGATTGATATCGTTTTTATGTTAAATATAAAGCTAGAGCCATCAGGCAGTTAGCATAACTTAGCATTAAGACTGGGGGCAGGGGAAACAGCTTGCCTGGCTCTGTCCAAAGGTTAACCTTTGAACTTACTTCCATGTTGCCAGACAACCAGTGGAAACTCCAGGAAGTCACAAGGTCGGCAGAGAAAAGGTTTCAGCAAATAACCCCAATAAAACCACGTTGTCCTGCAGATTAAACAAACGAGGAACAAAATGGTGCAGATCTTTTTTACCTTTGGACAGAGCCAGATAAGTCTGCTTCTAGTCTTTATGCTAAGCTAGCTATAGCTTCATATTAAGCATACAGACATGAGAGTGCTAATGATCTTCTCATCTAATGCTCAGCAAAAGAGCGCCAATAAGTGTATTATATGTATATACGATACAATGGGCAGTTTTGCAGCAGTTGGAAGCATGTAGTTCTTGTTTTTATCCTGTTCTATGATGCTGCATATATCATTTAATTTAATGAAAAGGATTATCACCTGTATAAAATAGCATGCAGCTGTTCTGATGAATATACCTGCTCAGCCAACCAGCCGATGTGTTTGAGATGGGGGTGTGTAGAGGTCGAAGACGAGGCCCCCAGGTAAGCGTTGATGTGAGCCAGGGAGTGTGGCAGCATAGCGGCAATGTTGGTGTGGACGGCAGTGAACCAGGAGTTGGCAGTGGGGCCATCTTTACAGCGCAGAACCACCGTGTGCTGGCCGTCTGGAGAATGGAGCTCCAAAAGTCTGAATGGGACAAAGGAAATGTATGAACTGTATCAGCAGCTCTATACATGAACTAGACAAAATAATGTAAACTTCCCATGGAAAATAACGAACCACAATCAAAAAAGTGGACTATTAAGGTCAGAATCTTCTAAACTTTGGGGTTCCCTAATAAACCATAAAACATTTTTTGTGATATTTATTTTGGGATGGATTTTAATTGAAAAATAAATGTTATACTTTTAATTAAATTAAACATTTTAAAATTAAATATACAATTGTTCTATGAAATCTCCTATCCTCTCCTCTATCCTTGACCAGTGACAGGAAATTATGGATATTCAGACAGGTTTAATAATTATTTTGAGGTACCAACACAGATATTGTTTTCAGAAATGCCATCAGTTGGCATGTTTGTGGTGCTGAACATGTTCTGTAATAAACATTCAAAAAAAGTAATAATAGTGTAACAAAAAGAGATTACTTTTCATGAATTTTGAAACTGCTATTGTTTTTCCTTTTCTTATTGAATTAATATATAATAAGATTTTACCATCAGTGTTCACATCATGTAAAGTATTATCTCTAAGTGAATGAAGAAAGTGAGCACTGTCAGCTTAACGTTTTTAAAGTAACCCATAAAGCTTCAAAGTTCAAGCTGCAGGTGTGTCAATCAAAAACCTGCTAAATTATTTAACATATTAACAAAACAGTGCGGGAAAAAGTGACAGCATATAAAAAAAAATTACGAACTGCAGTGAACACGGGGCTTCGCAGCAGAGACATCAGCAAAATAAAACACAACTACACCTAAACTCTTACATAATCAGCTATTTCTCTCTAACATACACACAAACATTGAGGAGGCTTCACTTCGTACCTGTTCTCTAGATCTGGCATGGTGAGGTTCCTGCTGATGAAGCACATCTTCAGGCTTATGACTTTTCTGTCTTTGGAGGAAGAGGAGCTGCTGTGTTTGGGCGACCCGGAGTCCTCGCTGCCGCTGTAGCTAGGCGACTGTGGGTGGACGCCGTCCCATGGTAGGTCAGCCACCAAGGATGGCTTCTTGAAGAGCGGAGAAACCTCCCTGATGTACTTCACTGTGGAGGAACACAGAAAAGGATATACTCTTAATCAACCGATGTACAGCCAATATTAGGCAAATACAATGTGGCATGATTGAGTGGTGGTCATGAGTTATACCATTACAGTGTCCACTACTTTTTAATACCTACAATGTTTTGTATTTATTTATTAGTTTTTGGAAAGGGGTTAGGGTTAATAAAAAGTCAAATTAAAGACACTTGACATACTGTATACTTTATTTTGTATGCTTTAATTTGAAAGCAACAATACATTTCTTTGACCCAACATTATCACATATTATAACCTTATTATGGCTGCAAGAAGCTGCTTATGCTTACACATTTGTTATCTCTGTTTTGGCCTTCATCAACTCCTGAGAAGAATATCTGCCTCCTACATTTACCAACTAGCTGCTAAGTGTTGCTGTATTGTGCTGAGCAGTGTCTTCACTTTGCTCAGGTCTAGCAGTCCATCCATCATTTGTATCTTTTATGTTGGGGGCCAAACAAATGAGCTGAAAGACACAGTTTATGCAATAGTGCAAATAATATTAATGCTGAAAATGGGATCTATGCTTAAGTGTTTAAAATGTGTTTGAAATAAATAAATAGGAATATTACTTGAAATATACAGTACAGTAATACAGTATTATTCCTGGGACTGCCGAGGTGCACTTGAGCAAGGCACCTGACCCCCACACTGCTCCCGGGTGCTGTATAGTAGCGGCCCACTGCTCCTAACAATAGGATGGGTTAAATGCAGAGTCCAGAGTGTGTGCTGTGCTGTACATGTGTGACGGTTAAAAGAGGATTCAAAATCGATTTCCATTTCCATGTTACTACATAGTAAAATAAGTAATATAGAAATAGTACTAAAGCTTTAACAAAAACAATTCTGGCTGTCAAAAACCCACATGCTAAACCCTACTTGTGTGGTGTAATGTTTCTAGAGGAATCAGGATTACTAATGCTAACAGCAATAGCGCTAAAATCATTAGTTGAATAATCAATGGCAATAAAATGTACAATCGATTAAATGACAAATACTTACTTTTCCCTGTTTTATATCAATTTCAATTTAATATATGTGTTTTTGAACGATTAATTTGAAGATGACACACATTTACGCTTTTTACAGAACAAATGATTGATTGCTAATAACAATAATTATTAGTTGCAGCACTAAATTGGAACCAGCCACAAGTTTAACCTAATAAATTTGCATTTGAAAATGTGTAAAGCTGCAAAAGAATGAGTGACAGTGCAGCACGTTTCTAATAAGCACTAACCTAATCATAACTTCAATGACTCTGTGCTATGTCTTCACATACAGAAACCACAGGAGCCAAACATCATTCCCTTAATGTTTTCCTTGGTACAACAATCCTCCTGATTGGAAAACTTAAGCAAAATCTTTCACACATACAGGATGTGAGATCCACAAATACTCTACCTCTTATTTTAATAGAAGAAACAAGTCTGTTTGATGTAGTTTGTTAAGGACAACTGTTAAATATCTGCAGATCTTGAGGAAATAGTGTGTTGATAGTTTGACCATCTGTGGGATTCCACCCAATAACACCAAGGAGTCACTCAGGATATATGGTATGGCAAGCCATAAACCAGGCCATAAGGAAACACTCCGGATAGTTTTCTGAAAAAAGTCAGCATTTAATCTCCTTTTAAATAACCTTTGAGGCCCAGTTAGGGTAAGACTTTTTAAACATAGTTGGAGAAAGCTGTGGTTTGATTCTGTCAACAATCAGCTTGTAAATTAATGTGGGATGGAAAATAGATGATGTCCTGTTTGTCCAACCTAAAGTTTAATCTTACCTACTTATTCATACGGTAAGGACCGTGGAAGGGACAATGATCATATTACGGCCAATAACTTGAAAAGTAAACAGTTCCTGCTATCTTCCAGCATGTCTTAAAAGGAAATAGTGGCCCCCTGTGTGAAATGATGTTATAAAACATAAGAGTTGACTTGGCTTTATAGCTTTGAGCTTGGCAGGCTGGCTGTTTGTAAAACAATGGCTTTTGGTCCGATGTGATGGATTTACTTTCCAAATTTTGGTAAGCATGAATATGAGCAATGAAAGAGACAAAAACTGTGGACTATTGTGTGTCTCTGCTCTGTATGAAACCTTAGACAAGACTCTCAAGAGGTGAGGTCATTCCTGAATGTAGACTTAGATATTAGATTTGTGAAGGTGTGTGTGAGTGTGTACATGAGAGCTACAGAAAGATAAGATTAAGTGTACAGTAATGTGATTATTTATGACACTACAATAAGCTTAGCAAGATATACATAGAGTTTATGAATGAGCCATATAAGCAGAGAGAACTGCACAATGTATGTGAAAGCTTGTGTGTACATTACGCTATATATGACTCAGAGTGAAGGGCGGGGCTGGTAGTAATGCTGAAGCGACGAGCAAAGAAAGTGAAGCCTCATTTCACCGGCCCTCATAACCGCACCGCCCATACCAACCAGGTCTGGGATCATTTCTGCAAGCGTAAGTGGTTTGGAGTAAGTGAGTGAGTGTGAAAGCATTCCTGAATGCCCATGTTTATATCTGAGGGTCATGTGGAAGAGGATGTCTCCGCTGCAAAGAACTACTTTCAGCCTAATAATCAGATTTGCTGGAAAGATGTTCAGCTGAGATATTTTCCGTCCGCAGAGCAGGCCCAGGGCTCTCTGTGGTTGTACATGTTTTTATTTTCAAATGCTAAACGAACAGCTCATGAGCATCACGATGCTGTGGTTCCCAGCGTTTAAGTCATCTGTTAGCAGTTCTACATTTAATAGCAATATTAGTTATAATCCTCCTATTAATAATATTATGACTACTTTCATGGCTGTGACCACACCACACCACAGTTGGAATTGAATTCTACTGCCCAAAAACTTAAGATGGCACATCAAAAAAGGGGTCAAATAACCTTCTGCACTACAGAGCCACAAATCAACAATACTACACAATAACATATATTCTTAGTTTTGTAGTTCAGTTTTAGAATTAAGTTTTGGAGTTTAGATTATTCTCTGAGGTTGGTTTTACAGGGAAGAGTGTTGTATAGACTAGTAATATGCTGACATTTTTGGCAGGCTAGTGTGGTTCTTTCAGTATTGACCATTTAAGATTAAGTTAAATCTTCCATGGAAACAACACATGACTCTTGTTGAGATCAAGTTTGACATAGTGGGCACTAATCCAACTGCAGATGACAGGAAGACACTCAGGCATGCACCAAATTCAGTGTCATTAATCAATGTCAATATAACGGAAAAGATTTGTAGAAAGTGAGGATACTGCAAGAATCTAGTGCAGGGGTCGGGAACCTATGGCTCGCGACAATTTTGAGCTGACATTTTCAAACATGTTTAACAAGTAATAAATAATTATACTGTGCCATTTTAAAGTAAAACATTTAGCAGCAGATTTTTATTTTTAGTTCTCCCCTCTCCTATCCTATCTGTCTCTGACTGTAGGTCACTTTAGCCCCGCCCTTCGCAAAACAGCAGAGGAGAAACTACGCAAAGCAATCACAGAGAGGGCCAAAATTAAAAACTGGGACTACGTCAAGGGCTAAACACGGTCCACATTTATTGAACAGGATACACATATTGGTTAAAGTCCAAAAAGATATGGAGCATATTTAGGTAGGCTATATTCTCAGATTCTCAGATCATTCACATGTGTCAGAGCCAGATGTTTGGAAGCTTTTCTTAGCTGCCAGTTTAATGTTTGGGGTTCTGTGGAAACCCTCAGTGAGTGCAGGTGTGCATCAGTGAGACGACTCCTGTGTGGGTTTTTGTTCATCTTCATCACAGAGAAAAGCTGCTCACACAGGTATGTGCTTCCAAACATGCAAAGCATCTGAGTGGCATGAAGGTTGAGGCATCGTTTCTGGACATGAAGCTTGGAAACTGTGCAGCGCCCACAGAGTCATACTTTGCCTTGAGTGTGTCGTTACACTGGAGGTCAATCAGCTCCATTTGAATGTTCACAGGTGCTGTTTCCACCTCAACTGCAAAAGGAATGCTGAGCAGTTCAATTTTAGAAAGTCGGCAAATGCGCTCAGTTCATCAACAGAATGCTGTCGGGAACACAGCAGTGGACATGGTTTGTCAGTGTTTTTAAACACGTAGTGACCAAAGTTTCCTTGCTGCATCAGAATCTCCCACAGGCGCAGCTTGACATTATACATGTCCGTGATCACATGGTCCTGAAGCTGGAGGTTTAACAGTGAGATGCTTCATTATGTCGCACAAAAAGGCCAGCTCACATCGTCCCAGAGATCTGTGGTGTCCTGCTTTCCTAAAACTGGCAGATTTCCTCACGCACCTCAAAAAATCTATTCAGCACTTTCCCTAGACTCAGCCATCGCACCGCCATGTTCAGAATATGTATTTCCCCGTGGTTGTGCCATGTATTGATTTAATTACCAAAACCGGCGGGCCAGTTATGACAGACATATGATATTTTCTCGCTGGTCGGATATAATTGCCTTGAGTTTGACACCCGTGCAATAAACACAGAAACATGCACATAAATTAGATAAATAACGTAAGCGTTTAGTTTATTTAATAAAAGAGCACCTGTTCAATGCAACACTGAAACCGCTATTAGTACTCGGAGACGTGTTATACTTAAAAAAATGTACGCATAAAGTTGCATTCAAATTGATTAAATATATGGCTCTCAAGGAAATACATTTAAAAATATTTGGCTTTTATGGCTCTCCCTGCCAAAAAGGTTACTGACCCCTGATCTAGTGCAACAAGAAAAAAGTAAAGGATCTTGAGTGGAGCCCTGGGGGACCCCAGCGAAGTACAATTAAATCTCCAGTGCAAATATGGCAACGGTGGGTAGGACTCCATATACGTACAATCAAATGCAGGCTTGTGGCTCGACAAGCCCCTGTATAAAAGGGCAACAGTCAAGAGCCACACACTATTTGTGTATATAAAACCCTGGAAAGTTGAAGTACAAAGTTCTGCTCCTGGCCAGAGGAGGAGCCACTGATGTTGGGCGCGGAGCTCTCCACCTCGGCCTGCAGGTCGAAGACGGTGAAGTTATTGGAAGAAGAAAAATGAGAGCAGTCAGTAACTACCAACCAATGATCTATGTGGGCGTTCCTTTGCTCATAAACCAATCAAAGCAGTAGAGGGCATTGCTGTAACCCACCAGCAAATCAAAATGTTGGGTATTTCTGTGCACACATGGATTTAATTAGTGGAGGTCTTTTGTTTATCAAATCAACCCCCCGGGGAATGCAGTGTTACTGCAAACAAAAAAACATATCCAAGTCACGTGAGCATGGTTTCCTCCAGAAAAGCTGTGAGGACCTTAAAGTTCAACCTTAAAGGTCAGCCCACCTTAAGCTTGAGCAAATGTTGTCACTGCTAGCTTCTGGGCTATCCATAGCCCCTTCTTTTTTATAAGCAGGTGGTCATGAGGAGTTGTAGCATTTATTCACCGACAAATAAATTGAACACACACTGCATGGCTACGTTACTCTGGACTACACACACGCGCTAGCTCCCTCGCTGTCTCTCTCCCTCCCACTGACTGACAGTACACTCGCTATCATCCGCTACGGTACCGTGGGCTGAACGGAGACAGATTGGCAGTTTAACCCTAACCAGGCTGATTTGAAAAACATATTTCAGGACTTAAAGCTGTATGTGCATATGTGTTAATGTTTTACAGAACAAGCCTTTTAATCAGCGGGACAGGAAAAGAGGATATGGGAACAACTTCTTTCCCAGCACTAGCAGGGAGTTTCACAATGATGGTTGTTCTCTGTAAAGGGGAACATTATTGGCAGGTTATCGTCATTATGAGTAAGAACTGACAAACTTTATATGACACGTGTTAGTTTTGATTGATTGGTGGATGACAAGTAGATAAGCCTGTTCCCTGATAGAAGTTCAACCTGATGAATTGTTTAGTTTTTATAAACAATAAAATGTTGTCAGACTGGTAGCACTAAACTTGAGATCGTTAACAAACATCTGACAAGTAGATATTTTACATTCTGTAAGAGCATAACCACATGGCCAGTACATTGGAAAACTTTAACTTAAGTTAAAATCTCTCTGCACTTCTGTTTTTAAAAGACATCTTAAGAAAGAGAAGAATAGATGCAATTCTATTAAATATTATGACAAATCCTATTCTCCATTTCTCTGGTTCTACAATTTTAATTAAAGTTCTTGTTATATCTTTCAGATGGTGTTGTCAGATCACTGAATCTTTGTTGAGAAAAAGCTCTACTGCAGTGCAGCAGAATGCTTGGTTGTGTAACTTGTTGGCAGTGTGAACCACTGTACACCTGCTCCTATTCAATTTCTTTGTTTGGTCTGAATGAAACGGCTGTGAGCAGTTTCAGTCTTTGATGTAGCAAAATAAATCAATCAATTATGGGAATATATGATATACTAGCAGATCATCATAGAAAGTTTAGAGGGGCATCGGGGATTTCATCATGACCGGCTGGAGGATCTGGCCCGGAGAAGGGAAGTTTGGGGTTTCCTACTGGAGCTGCTGCCCCCGCGACCCGACCTAGCATAAGCGGTAGAAGATGGATGGACGGATGGATCAGGGCTTTCAATGTTACATATTTCCCCAGTTTTTCCTGCCAGAATCTCAGATCCAATGTTCTTTCATCCTTTCCACGTCTTTCTGTCTGTCTCTTTCTCCTTTGGTGCCATTAAATGAACTCATTAGATCTTCAGGCCTTTCACTCAGCTCCACTTCTGCTTCTAATTAGGACTGTACACAGAGGACTACCAGTTCATCGTGTGTGTGTGTGTGTGTGTGTGTGTGTGTGTGTGTGTGTGTGTGTGTGTGTGTGTGTGTGTGTGTGTGTGTGTCTGAGGGAGTGCAGTTATTTGGATCAGATGTTCTGTAGGGATGGACTTTGGTTAGAGCATGCGCTGTATACGAGCATCAAAATCCAAAAGCACAGCCAAGTCTGCTAACGGCCACTATGGGACATGTCTGTATGTTTTATTTCACAAAATAGCCCGCCTTGCAGGTAGGATATTGTGTATGACATTTTGTATTTACTACTCAGATTACATTGTAGGGGATTTGAAATGTCCTTCCTTTGGGATCCTGCTCATGTAGGGGTGGAAGGAAATGAGGAGGTAGAAACACGGGCTAAACCATCACTAAAACTACAGAGGTTAAAACTACCATAAAGGACTATATACACAAAACTTGGCAAGAATCTAAGTGACACAGGAAGACATTTTACAATATTCAGAAATATGTAGGTGTAGGACAGAGACAGAGCAGGAGCCCAGGCGAAGAGATGGTCATTACCCGTCTGAGAACAGGACACACGGGTATAAAGCAAACACGCCAAAGAATAGACAAGCTCCTCATTGGTCTATGCACACACTATAATAAACCACAAACTGTCAATAACATGTAGTAATAGACTGCAACAGATATGACGAAGAACGAAGGGATTTAATGACAGTATTAATATACAATCTTTGAATTAATTTCTTAAGAGCAACCAGAATAATTGATAGAAATTAGTAGAGTTGTTCTTTTAATTCATTTATTAATTGCTCCACATTCCAGCCCAGTAGGTGGCAGTAATGCACCAAATCGTTGGTTGACAACCGCAAATAAATCTAAAAAAAAGATGAAGAAGTGTCGGCCAGTCTGAACATCGACTTTCGTCCAAAGTGTTCATCAAATATGGGGCATACACATTTAATGGGGCCATAAATTGAGGCCATGAATAGTAACATTTTCATGGGAGCTTTAGCGCTCATGATGCGTAGACTGTAGCACTGCCACCGTGAACGCGTGCATAGACTCACTTCGAAACCCAACAAGCAGCGGCACGAGCACATCCTGAATGGGCACTGCACTAGTCTACACTAATGTGTGTCAGGGAGATTCCCCAGAGATGCCAACCAACATCCCATGAGGCCAGCTCATCTGCCTCCGTGATACCTCTCTCTGTAGCAACAGAGGGAAAGAGGAAAACAGGGAAGAGGATGGACAGAAGACAAAAAGGATAACATGTAGAAGAGGAGTGCAAAAGTCAGAAGAGTCTGACTCTACACATATTTGGTTGTGGCGAAAAGCTATCCGTAAAACTAACTGCCTTCCACTCTTCTTTCTCACCACACAGACACACACACGCACACATACACACAAGTAATCCTATGGTATGGACGAAATAACAAAATAATAGCTTACAGAGCAGTCAGTGAGGCAGTCAGACCCCAGCCTCTGTATTTTCCCCAAAAAACTGCCCAGAAATTCCCCTGTGGTTTGGCCTGCTACTCTCTTCTCACTCATTCCTGTCTTACTCTCTTCCCTCCTTTCTCCTCTTCTGATCCTCCATCTCTATCTACAGTCTGCCGTCTCTCACCTCTCTCTTGTTGTCCCCCTCTCCCTCTTGTTCTTCATCCCTCTCTTACCTCTGTTCCCTTACCTCTCAGTGTCTTTTCCTACTTTTTCGGCTCCCCCTTTCTTTCTCCCTCTCTTCCTCCCCCCTCCCTCAAAGTCTGTTTGTGCCAGAAACCTAATAAGAACAATGTGTCAGAATGTGTGTGTGTGTGTGTGTGTGTGTGTGTGTAGATGGGGTCCCTCCTCTAGTATACACATGTGCAGATACATTCACAATGCAATAGCATTATGAACATGTCTATGGCAGGTCAGTTTTTACATTAAATAATACATAGCGGTTCTTATTTAACAGTGATTTTACTGTTCACTTCTCTGGTTTAATTTAATACTCATACTTTATAGCTAGTAATAGAGCTGAATTGATTGGTCGGTTTCAATTAATGAAATGTTAATATTTTATTTATTAGTAAACTGAATATCTTTGAGTTACGTTCTGCTGGTTGATCAAAACAAGACAACAATTTTTGAACAAAACAATTAATCAATCGACATATATTGAACATAATCACTAGTTACATCCTTAGTTAGTCATTTAAATACATTTCATTTTACATATATCTTTTTCTTCTTCTAGTTTTTGTTACTAACAAAAACAAAACTTGTGAAAGTCAATGTAACAGGTAAGACCGATCAGCATCGATATCAGAATGTATGATCAGTATTGATCCAGGAACATTAATGATGGCTCTGTTCGTTCCAAGTGTCCCAGTGAGCCAGCTGTGAAGCAAAAGAAAGGAGCCAGGGTTTGAACCTCTCTAGCTTTCTTTTTTCATTCTTGACAAAACTATTTCTGTTACGTTTCACATAACAAACAACTATAAAACTACATTTCCCACATGGTGGGACAGCACGTCATAAGAGCTAGTTCTGATCGAGTACACCCCAGCCCTGAAACTGAAGCAGCTTAATGGAATTCAGCCATCATTCATTTTAATATTTACACCTGAGCTTTCCCTACCATGACATGTCAAAATGTCTTGAGAAAGCCCTGTGTATGACAGCTGACCCTATGCACCCTGTTCAAAGCATAATAATCATTTCTTCCACAGGTGCACCAGATTTAGGCAGATGTCGAAATATGTGAACAAGCTAAAGAATTGGACCAAGCCTTTGATGGCAGCTTTCAGTGTTACAGTGTATGCTCAACACAATTCTGAGGTTTGAAACCCGGCAGCACTCATTTAATTTAAACACTGATGCAGTGCGGAGTGAGTAAACAGCAGCTCCCATTAATGATATTCCTCCTGACAGTCGCTGTCAGTGAGTCAGTTTGTGCTCAAAGCAGCGGCTGCCTTGCCTGTTTCATCATCATATCTCAGGTGGAACACATCTAAAGTGCTGCTGTTGTTTCAAAACTGCATTTCCACTTTAGTATTTCATTCATGTAAGAGATGAAGCCA
>NC_041360.1:1643303-1685803 GCF_900634415.1 Cottoperca gobio
GTATTACGGTTCTTCGATCTGAAGTTCAGCAGACTTTTAGGCCTTTTGATACGTGGATGTTTATGTGGAATGTATGCATGCCAAACCTTCAGCAGACCTTGTATGACCTTCTGTGAAGCTGCTAATATGATTACTATGCAGACGCGATGCATTCTGGTTGACAAAACCCTTAATCTACCTCCCATATCAAGAGTGCAACATTCATTTGAAGTTGTGTTTCTGGCGACACGACAAATATAAATCCAACATCACTTTTCTTTTTTCTCTGTTTTGGTCAACTTCTGAGAAAAATATCTCACTCTTCACCTGCTAGTTACTTTCACATTACACACACAATTTTAAACATAATAAATGTACGTGGTTTAAGTGGTATATTTAAAAGGCCACAGTGGTTTAATCTTTTCATACGAAGATAAACAAGGGTGCCCCGGTAGCGCCGGCGACCCATATACAACAGCTGAGTCCTCGCCACAGCGGCCTGTGGTTGGAGTCCGACCCGTGGCCATTTGCGGTATGTCGTTCCCCTTCTCTCTCTCCCCTTTTCACAATCTTCACTACTCTCTACCATAAAGGCATGAAAAGCTTAAAGAAAAACAAGATGGAAAAACTAAAAAATAACATCACAAAAATGCTAATTCCAGTTTGCCTCATATCAGCAGTAAAAACAGACCCCCACATATCATTTACATGATTTCCTCATTTACCCTCTGTCTCTCTCCTGGACAGTATTAGTGAGGTCACACAAAGAACACAAATCGCATCTGCTTCTGTAAACAGTGACCTCTTATCTTTAGCAACCCACAGCCATTTCAAATATACAGAGTACACTGTATCGAACTCAAACTCTGACCACAACTGTGATTGCTTTCCTGTGAACACTAATCAAAGGCTTTCAGTTCTGTTGGTATTATTTAGGCCTGCTCCTCCTCCTGGTCACAGATCAACTGTGAATGTTGGTTTATAGCAGTATTTCTGCTGTTATTTCATAATGTGTTATAGAAATGGTTATTTGTGTGTTGAAAGTTTTTTTTATAAATCACAGAACATGTGTGCAGTATCTAAAAAGGTTCACCAAGCTTTAGTGATGGCAGTGTGCTTCATAAACTCTTATTTAAAAAGGGACCAGGTGTGGTGCTGATGAATGGGTTATTATAACAGGAGCATCAATTAATTTACAATACAACTTCAGCTATTCTTCTATTTAATGTGCTTGTATATATATTATTTTTCTTTTTTCATGCTCCATTTTTTCAGATTGCTTTAAACGATGTAATGTTTAGAGTCTGTCTGATAATACTGCATGTTCCGGTTAGACTCACACGGATATGTATTTTAGTATTTAGAAAGTTCCAAACCCAACTGACGCCCATGCTAATGACTGGAACTATGAAAACGAGTAATGCACAGAGGTGTGTAGCCAGACCACAGGAGTTTGATCTCGGCCTTGGCAAGTCCTCGCTCTCGCGTTGGCAAACTTACCCTCCAGCGTTACTTCTTTCCCCGCCTTCTTGAGCGCCTGGACCGCCAGGTCGTGTGTTGCCTCCCGAAGGTCGTTCCCATTCACCGACAGGATCGCGTCGCCCACCCGGAGAGCACGGCTCTGGTCTGCGGCGAGCCCCGGGAAGATCTTGGAGATGAGGATGGGCATCCGGTTCTCGCGCCCCCCCCTTGATACTGATCCCCAGCCCGCCAGACTCCTGTTTGACAACTCGGACTTTCCGCACAGCTTCCGAGGAGCCGTCCAGAGTGACGGGAATTTCGCCTTGTTTAGACCCGAAGCTGGACCCGGGACTGCCGTAGCTGGATCCGGGGCTTCCAAAGTCAGAGTTTGTGCCGTTATTCGGGTACTTCCCGGAGCTGTTTAAACCGTAGTTGCCGTCGTATTGACCCCGACTGAGACCCCCGCGCCCCGGGCTGCCGCTGCGCCCCCTACCCCCCTGGTTCTGGTTCTGAAGTTGGTCTTGACCCGAGGAAGGACTGCGGCCAGCATTCCCTGGACTCGTTCCCGGGTCGTTTCCGTTCGGTATGCCATTTCGCAGGCCCGCCGAAGAGTTGTAGTCCCAGTGGTTGCCCCCCTGTCCGGTTACCTCCGCTTCGGCCGTTAAAGTCAGCGTTTCTCGGGTGAGTTCGGCGGCCACTCGGATCCAGCGGTCGCGGAGCAGAAGGTCCAGTTGACCATTTTTGTCCGCTCTGGTCCAAACTGCCATTCCTAGTTGGTTAGCCTACTCTGAGGCGGGCCGCTTTCACACTAAACTCATCATCAACTTTTTCCTCTTTTTCAGAGTGCGCACAAGCAGCGACTAGGCTACACTGGCCCACATCGACACACCCACTCACACTGTGACTGCAGGCAGAGGGCAAGAAAAAACAGAAGGACTCCCAAAAAAGAGGGAGAGGAAAAAGAAAAGAACAACTGTCTGTGATGGGCCAGCCTGAGAGGGCTTGTTGTTGAGTTCAAGCTCTAAAGCTGTCCGACTTCCACTGGAAAGTTAGCAAGAATCAAACAACAACCTACAGTATGTCCGTTCATATCTTTCAAAATAAAACGCATGCCCACCAAATTTGTAATAGTATAGTAATAAAAACTGCAAACATTGTGTCCAACAGAAATTATTCACTTGCGTTATCTCAGCTCGGCTGTTTTTTACATTTTTTTTTTTCAAACGAAGCGTGTTTATAATAATGCATTAGAAAATCAGTCATTAAAAGTCGAACGAATTCTCCCACTTCGAAAACCCATAACGAAAAAATCATGTCAGCAGCACAAAACACTGGCTATGAGGAAATGTAACTAGTGACCTGGATAAAAAAAATCGCCATTGTAAAATAGATTTGATCTCAATTGGTTTTATCTGGTTAAATATCTTAAATAAAATATGATAAAATCGTTATATTACAATGTATTAGGCTAGATATTTGTATTTCCTAATTGACACTATTGTATTCTAATCTTTTCTTCTTCTTTTCTTTCTTTATTTTGTTTATTTTATTATATGTGTCCAAAGGGCCTTTAAGAACTTGAAAAGAGCTATATAAGTCTAATGTATTATTATGATTACATCAATTGTGCAAATATTTGTTGTGCAAATATACTAATGAGTTCACTTATGTGCAACTCTGAAATGCTTATTAAGATGAGGGTGCGATATATGTTGGAGCCTGTAGCAATAAAGAAATTGACACAGACTGAGGCATATATTACGTTTTACGTTTTTATTTTGAAAGTATAAACACATAACTTCCTGTTTTATTATATCGCATTCATTCTATCTTCATGCAGCTTGTCAGTGAAGCGTAAACTCAGAGCCGGATGACAGACAGAGACAGCCAATAGACATGTTGACCTGTAGATTATTTATTCATGATGATAGAGGTGGGCGTTCATAGACGCATTATAGATCCACTGACTGCATGGGGACAAAGCCTGCTTAAATTCACTCACTGTGTTGTCTCTATTAATGCATACTGCTGCTGCCTACTATAAACTTTGTTTTCATATTCTGGAGGTTTTAATGCCATTTCAAAAAGTAGAAAGTCCATAAAGTGAGTTTAATGAAGGCAGGTTGTCATGATATAACTGTTGGCAATTCACTATGTTCATAGTCCTTGAAGCAAATAACATATTACATAATATTCTATGTAAACAAGCATGGGGGTTTGACACTTCGTTGTATAGACCTACTTTAAGTCTATAATATGCATCAGTATTTGACATGTGCTCTATATTCTGTGTCCACATTAGACAATCGTTTTCTTTTCATTCGGAAGCTGTCACATCCAAATGATTGTGTCAGGACAACCATTTGGTGATCACAGGAAAAATAATGCTGTGATGTTGAGATGACAAAACCGTTCCATAAGAAAACTCTGGACACTTCAAGTGTGTCATCTCTGGCCTGTCAATATCAGACTGAAAGTCAGTCACAAAGCAACAAATCCATCAGGCCACGTGTGTTATCACTTTTATACCACTTGCTCAAATCTTAAAATCTTTAGAATGATTTGTAACAAGAAAACAGTCTTTTGTTGAGTCCACAAAAAGTATTGTGATCTTTAGAAATATTAACCCATCTCTAATGTGGTGTGATAAAGTGATCTCTTGAAATTACAAGTGGCCAAACAGTATAACATGGCTCTTAATGATTGTACTGTACATTAATGAGAAAGTTCTTGCATAATAATTTCTCTTTTCGGATTTTCTGGACTAGCCTATAATCTGGATCATAGGTCACTGACGGGCGGACCGCGGTCCGAGTCCGGACCCAGACGCCGATTTATCCGGACCCGACCAATAATCAATAAATTATTAAGGGATTTTAAATTTCGACGGGGCGCTTCTATTTTAACCGGCGCAGGTTTTCTTGTTTTTAAGGCACTGGTTTAGCGGTTCAGGAAACTCACAGACCAATTGCATGCGAGTTAAGCCATCCCACGTGATGCTACTCAGCCAATCAAATCTGTGCATTCCAGGAGGCAAACGTTGCAACTCTGAATACAGACAGATGAGAGGCGAGAGGCGAGTGACAGACGGAAAGATGAGTTAACGATACAGGGAGAGAAGACAGAGAAAGGGAGAGAAACACAGACGAAGAGACGAGTGAGCGGCAGACAGGGAGAGAAAAATGTCATCGTCAGCCACAGAGAAAAGTTTAACCCAGGATGTGCTAGCCTGGATCAAGATGTGAAACAGTTAAAGAAAAGGGGAAACTCAAGCTGCTGCTACACCTTATTTTATTTTTCTAAAATTAAGCATCTATTTTAAGATGCACAATTTTTCAAAAGCTATTTTATTTATTTTACTGTTATATTACACTGCATTCGTTTTGGCCAGTGGTGGAATGTAACAAAGTACATATAAACAAGCACAATTTTGAGGTACTTGTACTTAGCATCAGTATTTCCATTTCCTGCTACTTTATACTTCTACTCAAGTACAATTCAGAGGGAAATATTGTCATTTTTACTTCATTCACTTTATTTTAGTTTCTTTAAAGATTTTGATTCAGATTAATAATACAACATATAATAAACACATATTCTCTCTGAGAACCATCACCTTATCGTGGTGGAGAGGTTTGTGTGTCCCTATGAACCTGAAAGCTGTGTTGTCTGGAACCTAGTGCTCTTGGTAGGGTCTCCCAAGGCAAATTGGTCTCAGGCGAGGGGCCAGACAAAGAATGGTTCAAAAACGACTTCATGAAAGAAAGGGAAAGGAAAGGAGAGACCCTGCCCGGAGGAAGCCCGGGGCCCCCGTCTGGAGCCAGGCCCAGAGGGAGGGCCCGACAGCGAGCGCCTGGTGGCCGGGTTTGCCACGGAGCCCGGTCGGGCACAGCCCGAAGAAGCTACGTGGTGCCTCCCATCCATCCATCCTGTGGGCCCACCACTCATGGGAAAAACCGCTGGGGTCGGGTGCGCTGTCACACGGGTGGCAGTGATGGTCAGGGACCTCGTCGGACCAGACCCGGGCAGCAGAGGTTGGCTCTGGGGACGTGGAACGTCACCTCTCTGTGGGGGAAGGAGCCGGAACTAGTGCGGGAGGTGGATCGCTACCAGTTGGATCTGGTGGGGCTTACCTCCACGCACAGTCTTGGCTCTGGAACCGTACTCCTGGATAGGGGTTAGACTCTATTCTTCTCCGGAGTTGCCCAAGGTGTGAGGCATCGGGCCGGGGTCGGGATACTCACTAGCCCCCGGCTGAGCGCCGCTACGTTGGAGTTTACCCCGGTGGACGAGAGGGTCGCCTCCCTACGCCTTCGGGTTATGGGGGGGAAAACTCTGACTGTTGTTTGTGCCTATGCCCCAAACCGCAGTTCGGAGTATTCGGCCTTGGAGACCCTGAATGGAGCCCTGTAGGGGGCTCCAGTAGGGGACTCCGTAGTCTTGCTGGGAGACTTCAACGCACACGTGGAAAACGATGGAGACACCTGGAGAGGCGTGATTGGGAGGAAGGGCCTCCCTGATCTAAACCCGAACGGTCGTTTGTTGTTGGACTTCTGTGCTAGTCATGGAATGGCCATAACAAACACCATGTTCGAACATAAGGATGCTCATAAGTGCACGTGGTACCAGAGCACCCCAGGCCAAAGGTCAATGATCGATTTTGTAATCGTATCATCTGATCTGAGGCCGCATGTTTTGGACACTCGGGTGAAGAGAGGGGCGGAGCTGTCGACTGATCACCATCTGGTGGTGAGTTGGATCAAGGGGTGGGGGAAGACTCTGGTAAACCCAAACGGGTAGTGCGGGTGAACTGGGAACGTCTGCAGGAAGCCCCTGTCCTGGGGATCTTTAACTCACACCTCCGGCGGAGCTTTTCAGCCATCCCTGTGGAGGTTGGGGGCATTGAACCTGAGTGGGCGATGTTCAAAACCTCTATTGCTGAAGCTGCGGTGATGAGCTGTGGTCTCAAGGTCTTAGTGCCTCAAGGGGCGGTAACCCTCGAACACCGTGGTGGACCCCGGTGGTCAGGGAAGCCGTCCGACTGAAGAAGGAGTCCTTCCGGGTTATGTTATCCGGGAGGACTCCGGAAACAGTTGCAGGGTATCGAAGGACTAGAAGGGTGGCAGCTTCTGCCGTGTCAGAAGCAAAGCAGCGGGTGTGGGAGAAGTTCGGAGAAGCTATGGAGAAGGACTTTCGGTCGGCACCAAGGTGCTTCTGGAAAACCATCCGGCACCTCAGGAGGGGGAAGCGAGGAACCATCCAAGCTGTGTACAGCAAGGGTGGGGCCCTGCTGACTTCAACTGAGAAGGTTATCGGCCGGTGGAAGGAGCACTTTGAGGAACTCCTGAATCCAACTAACACGCCCTCTATGGTAGGGGCAGGGCTGGAAGCTGATGGGGGATCATCGTCAATTTCCCTGTTGGAAGTCACTGAGGTAGTCAAAAAACTCCACAGTGGCAAAGCCGCAGGGGTTGATGGGATCCGTCCAGAAATGCTGAAGGCTTTGGGTGTTGAGGGGTTGTCTTGGTTGACACGCCTCGTCAACATTGCGTGGAACTCTGGGACAGTGCCTAGGGGTTGGCAGACCGGGGTGGTGGTTCCCCTATTTAAAAAGGGGAACCAGAGAATGTGTGCCAACTACAGGGGTATCACACTTCTCAGCCTCCCTGGTAAAGTCTACTCCAAGGTACTGGAAAGGAGGGTCGGCCGGTAGTCGAACCTCTGATTGAAGAGGAACAATGCGGATTCCGTCCTGGTCGTGGAACAACAGACCAACTCTTTACTCTTGCAAGGATCCTGGAGGGGCCTGGGAGTACGCCCATCCGGTCTACATGTGTTTTGTGGATCTGGAGAAGGCGTATGACCGGGTCCCCCGGGTGATACTGTGGGAGGTGCTGCGGGAGTATGGGGTGAGGGGGGTCACTTTTGAGGGCCATCCAATCCCTGTACGCCCAAAGCGAGAGTTGTGTCCGGATACTCGGCAGTAAGTCGGACTCGTTTCCAGTGAATGTTGGCCTCCGCCAGGGCTGCGCTTTATCACCAATCCTGTTCGTGATTTTCATGGATAGGATATCGAGGCGTAGTCGTGGAGGAGAGGGGTTGCAGTTCGGTGACCTGAGGATCTCATCGCTGCTCTTTTGCAGATGATGTGGTCCTTATGGCATCATCGGTCTGTGACCTTCAACAGTCACTGGATCGGTTCGCAGCCGAGTGTGCAACGGTTGGGATGAGGATCAGCACCTCTAAATCTGAGGCCATGGCTCTCAGCAGGAAACCGGTGGATTGCCTACTCCGGGTAGGGAATGAGCCATTACCCCAAGTGAAGGAGTTCAAGTATCTCGGGGTCTTGTTCGCGAGTGAGGGGACGATGGAGCGAGAGATTGGCCGGAGAATCGGAGCAGCGGGGGCGGTATTACAGTCACTTTACCGCACCGTTGTGACGAAAAGACAGCTGATCCAGAAGGCGAAGCTCTCAATATACCGGTCGATCTTCGTTCCTACCCTCACCTATGGTCATGAAGGCTGGGTCATGACCGAAAGAACGAGATCACGGGTACAAGCGGCCGAAATGGGTTTTCTCAGACGGGTGGCTGGCGTCTCCCTTAGAGATAGGGTGAGAAGCTCAGCCATCCGTGAGAGACTCGGAGTAGAGCCGCTGCTCCTTTACGTTGAAAGGAGCCAGTTGAGGTGGTTCGGGCATCTAGTAAGGATGCCACCTGGGCGCCTCCCTAGGGAGGTGTTCCAGGCACGTCCAGCTGGGAAGGAGACCCCGGGGAAGACCCAGGACTCGGTGGAGAGATTATATCTCCTCACTGGCCTGGGAACGCCTCAGGATCCCCCAGTCGGAGCTGGAGGATGTGGCCCGGAGAAGGGAAGATTGGGGTTCCTTACTGGAGCTGCTGCCCCCGCGACCCAATCCCGGATAAGCGGTAGAAGATGGATGGATGGATATTCAATCATATGTTATTATAGGTTAAGATAAAATAATCATAATAATAATTTATTGATTCCTAGGTGAAATTCACAAGCTACCCGGTAGTTTATATACTACTCTTAAAATGTAACATTTCTTCAATTGTCCTGCAAAGTGTTGAGTTAACTGCTTCCATCCATCCATCCATCCATCGTCTACCGCTTATCCGGAATCGGGTCGCGGGGGCAGCAGCTTCTCCGAACTTCTCCCACACCCGCTGCTTTGCCTCTGACACGGCAGAAGCTGCCGCCCTTCTAGTCCTCCCGGATAACATAACCCGGAAGGACTCCTTCTTCAGTCGGACGGCTTCCCTGACCACCGGGGTCCACCACGGTGTTCGAGGGTTACCGCCCCTTGAGGCACCTAAGACCTTGAGACCACAGCTCATCACCGCAGCTTCAGCGATAGAGGTTTTGAACATCGCCCACTCAGGTTCAATGCCCCCAACCTCCACAGGGATGGCTGAAAAGCTCCGCCGGAGGTGTGAGTTAAAGATCCCCAGGACAGGGGCTTCCTGCAGACGTTCCCAGTTCACCCGCACTACCCGTTTGGGTTTACCAGGTCTGTCCAGAGTCTTCCCCCACCCCTTGATCCAACTCACCACCAGATGGTGATCAGTCGACAGCTCCGCCCCTCTCTTCACCCGAGTGTCCAAAACATGCGGCCTCAGGTCAGATCATACGATTACGAAATCGATCATTGACCTTTGGCCTAGGGTGCTCTGGTACCACGTGCACTTATGAGCATCCTTATGTTCGAACATGGTGTTTGTTATGGCCATTCCATGGCTAGCACAGAAGTCCAACAACAAACGACCGTTCGGGTTTAGATCAGGGAGGCCCTTCCTCCCAATCACGCCTCTCCAGGTGTCTCCATCGTTTCCCACGTGTGCGTTGAAGTCTCCCAGCAAGACTACGGAGTCCCCTACTGGAGCCCCCTGCAGGGCTCCATTCAGGGTCTCCAAGAAGGCCAAATACTCAGAACTGCGGTTTGGGGCATAGGCACAAACAACAGTCAGAGTTTTCCCCCCCATAACCCGAAGGCGTAGGGAGGCGACCCTCTCGTCCACCGGGATAAACTCCAACGTAGCGGCGCTCAGCCGGGGGCTAGTGAGTATCCCCACCCCGGCCCGACGTCTCACACCTTGGGCAACTCCGGAGAAGAATAGAGTCCAACCCCTATCCAGGAGTACGGTTCCAGAGCCAAGACTGTGCGTGGAGGTAAGCCCCACCAGATCCAACTGGTAGCGATCCACCTCCCGCACTAGTTCCGGCTCCTTCCCCCACAGAGAGGTGACGTTCCACGTCCCCAGAGCCAGCCTCTGCTGCCCGGGTCTGGTCCGTCGAGGTCCCTGACCATCACTGCCACCCATGTGACAGCGCACCCGACCCCAGCGGTTTTTCCCATGAGTGGTGGGCCCACAGGATGGATGGATGGGAGGCACCACGTAGCTTCTTCGGGCTGTGCCCGACCGGGCTCCGTGGCAAACCCGGCCACCAGGCGCTCGCTGTCGGGCCCTCCCTCTGGGCCTGGCTCCAGACGGGGGCCCCGGGCTTCCTCCGGGCAGGGTCTCTCCTTTCCTTTTCCTTTCTTTCATGAAGTCGTAACTGCTTCCAGCATGTCAAAAAGGATGTCAGTTGGATGGATGTGTTACTCGCTACTGATCGATAGCCCTGTCCCAAAAATCAGCTAACATGAACACAATGTCTTGCTGAACATTTAGGTGAAAAGACGATCATTTAGCTATAATTGTTCCTAATTTCCTTTACAGGAACACAGCAATGCATTGTAGTGTATATCTGAATGATTCAGGGGGCTTGGAGCTGCTAAGAAGTCCTGTAACAGGTCTTAAATGAGAGATTGTTGGGGGCGAGGCCACAATGCGGGGACTGTTGTCAGTTCCTGAACTTTCTAGGCATGCCCCTGACAGGAAGTGCATCATACAGATGTTGGGATGTTGACTTTCACTCCTAAATTCTACACTGAAAAACAGAGAGAAAAGCAGACTGATAAAATAATCTCAACTAAAATTCTCAGAGGTCCAGTTAGAGAAAACTTCCACAAACAAAGGTCCGGAGTATCATAATGTCTAACGTGCGTTATGAATTAGTGTGATGTATATTGAAGTAGCCTAGTAGCTGTATCAACAACTGACTGTCAAATCTAATAAAGAAAGTACAATTCAAAAACATTTAGACAATATTTATTGTCACTTAACATTGAACTATACAGATATATATAATACTGTAGATATGTATAATGTTCTTCTCGGGCTGCATTTAAAAATAAAATTGAGAAAATAAATAAAATAGCTTTTGAAAAATTGTGCATCTTAAAATTAAGTGCTTAAAGAGCCTACAAAATGATATTTTGTCAGTGTTATTGGGCTTGGTATATGGTAGAGGTTGCATATATATTGTGAAATGTGCCATATATATATATTTTTAATATTGATGTATTCTGAATAAATCACGATCATAACAGCATAAAAATGACTTCCGCTAACAACAATCGATCGCTGCGCCGAGAGCATCCACTTCGGCAATGTTCGGGCGATGACGTCACAAGTAGAATACAGCCGCCGCCAGTGTTCGTCTGCGTTGAAGCGTCCAGCAAAGACTGCGGTCAATTATTATGAGAAAGAACGGACAACAATCGATCGCCAAGGATAATTGTGAAGCGATGTGTTGTATGGGGATGTGGGGCCGTCTCCAAATCTAGCTTTCTGTGGCCAAAAGATGATAAAATGTCGCGTTTATGGACAAGACAAGTGCGTCGATGAAACCGATGATTTGTGGGCAGCACTTTGAGAGATCGTGTTTCGAACAAACTATGCTCGCCAAGGAAAAAGCATTTAAAACTGAACGCAGATGCTGTGCCTACAATACTGCAGAGACCACAGCCAGCACAAGCCAGCACGCCGACTCAAACACGTCCGCTGACGCAGAGTCCTCCACCAAAGAGACGACGAAATGCATTCGCCAAAAGGGAGAGAGCAAAGGTAAGCCATGCTACTTGTTTACTGTATTTATTGTTTCAAGCATAAAGCCATAATCGGTCTAGGCCTACTGTATGTAACAAGTTTACCCCAGGCCCTAGCCGATATGTGTGTTATTGTTTGTAGTATTAATAACTTTAGCTAATTACACTTCATTAGCTTAATTAAGTATAGATTCAAAGTTTATAACAGGCTTCCCCATTTTATTCTGTAGTTTGAGTAAAAGCGTGAGTCCATTTAACTTTTAACTATCACCCTATTATTACATAGGTATTGAAACATTGGTGAATGAAGCCACTGACAGAACTGAGGATACCTGTATGATCAGCGACCATCTATTGGACATCCACACTGGGGAGGAAGCTGTGTGTACACCAGCAAGTATACAGACTGTACGTCATCTGTACATTACAGTTGTAGTACCAGTAGACCTGCACATGAAAGTGTTAAAAATACAATCACCACATGCATGTACATAATTCATATATTTGTTTAATTTGATATCATTGCTCTCTCAATCAATTCAACCACATCTTTTATTATGAATGTTATTAGATATTTTCTTTACGCAGACATGTATAAACTTGCAATACAATTTCAAGCTGGTTTGAAAGATTTATTAATAAGGGATCCCCCTCCACGGACACACCACAAATCCATGCAGGCGCGACCACGTGTCAGGTCAGCTGGACTGCAAGTTCCAATCCAGGTTGGTTGTTCCAAAGGTCAGCATCATAATATATATATACACACATATATATATATATATATATATATATATATATATATATATATATATATTATATATATTATATATAATGCTTGATTATAAAACATCGTTTTTGCAGAGTATGTTACTGAACTCTTGACCGAGACTCAATGCTTTGTGCCAAGAGAATGTTGATGGGGAACCTTTCGGAGTCCCAGCTCCACTCAGCAGTGCTGTTGTGCTGTATAGAAGCAGATTCAATCACTGAACTGACATTGTGTTTTGTTATTGACTCTAATAAAGTGCTGATACTTGAACGACGTGTAGTTGTCAGGTGGAAACGTAGCACAGATCTTTTGAATGGCACATGATGGCATTCTGTGGTTCTTACCAATTATTCTCCAGCAGAATCTCACCAGCTGGCGGTATGCCATATAGTGATACATTCTGTAACATACAAGATAATACATGTCAATGGTAATCACTTCAACCTTATTTGCTTATTTATCTATGTATTCTGTAACTTAGCCAGAGTGACCATTCATCTCCCCATAAATACATCAAAGTTTCTGAGCTCTACACATTTATGCACACAAGTAACTTACTCATTACGTGGCTGATCACCTGCTTGTTGTCTGTCTCTCTTCGAATACCTTTGGTAGGCTGTCTGCAACACCCAAACATCCAGACACTTTGACTTGAATCCTGGGTGATCTGTTATGCAGGTTATGTTTGCACCATGTCCCTCATATTCATTGAATTCCTCCATGACATCCTTTTCTTGGCAGCAGCTCTTCAATTGCTTCCATAATTGTACAGTTTTCACATGTACACCTAATTGTACAAAAGAAGAGTGGTAAGGACATGTACACAATATGCAATATCCAGAAAAAAGGCCAATATTAACCATCCATCCATCCATCGTCTACCGCTTATCCGGGATCGGGTCGCGGGGGCAGCAGCTCCAGTAAGGAACCCCAATCTTCCCTTCTCCGGGCCACATCCTCCAGCTCCGACTGGGGGATCCTGAGGCGTTCCCAGGCCAGTGAGGAGATATAATCTCTCCACCGAGTCCTGGGTCTTCCCCGGGGTCTCCTCCCAGCTGGACGTGCCTGGAACACCTCCCTAGGGAGGCGCCCAGGTGGCATCCTTACTAGATGCCCGAACCACCTCAACTGGCTCCTTTCAACGTAAAGGAGCAGCGGCTCTACTCCGAGTCTCTCACGGATGGCTGAGCTTCTCACCCTATCTCTAAGGGAGACGCCAGCCACCCGTCTGAGAAAACCCATTTCGGCCGCTTGTACCCGTGATCTCGTTCTTTCGGTCATGACCCAGATCGACCGGTATATTGAGAGCTTTGCCTTCTGGCTCAGCTCTCTTTTCGTCACAACGGTGCGGTAAAGTGACGTCATCTTAATTTCATACTATTTATATGCCTGTGTTTGACGACAGGCTCGTAAGCAGCTCATGAGCCTGATAGTCGTACGGAGGTCGGATCTATCTAGTAGCAACTTGTTACCCGTTACACGTAAGTATCGTAAAGTTACGACATCGTAACTTCCATGAACATCTGGTAAGTGTTCCGGCTACTATAGGCTATAGTGAATGTCTATATATATATATATATGAGACGGTCAGTATACAGACTATACTTTATAAAACAGCGCTGTCCTCCGGTCTGTTTGTTAGCTAATAGCTAATGCTTTATATACAGCTCGTAATATATGACGTTTGACATCAGACACAACGATAGAACCTCAACCGCAGAAACTTCGAGAAAGAATCAAGTTATCAAGCTTTACAGACGTCGATGTGTCCAAGTATTTAGGGATCGAGCAATTTGCGAACAACTAGTCGGGTTCATAACAATTCAAGGAAACCAAGCTATCGATAGCTTGCGATCTATTTACGATCGAGGATAATGTTACGTTTTATTATGATATATTGAGAAGTTCTATGAACTATAGTCAAATGTATATACCTGTCTGTGTTCTGTTGCCGCACAGGATCTCCGCCAAATCCAGGATCACCGACACCATTATCCGCATGTCCGCTCCCGTCTGTGTCTCCATCTTGAATACTGTGTCTCGAGCTGCTCTGTTTCCACCACGTTAAACTCGCCCGCATGATCTAAATCCACGACACCGGCATCCTCTTCAATAAACTCCTCTTCTTGAAGGTGCAACGAGTCTATTGACGACTCAAATATCCGAGCCACAGTCCGACATCGACACGTCTGCCGCTTCTGCCGTGCTGTCTGTGTATTCAACTGGTGGACTGTATTCTACTTGTGACGTCAGAACACAGCGTCGGGTGTTTCCGGTAGCGGCAATGTAAACATCGGTGGTCTACATACTAAATCATGATTTATTAAATACTGCGATCATTGTGTCATAAATAACACATCATTTTACACCACAAATAGCATTTACTATTATCAGCAGGAATTCATGTTTATTATTTCGTAGGCCCTTTAATTTTAGAAAAATAAAATAAGGTGTAGCAGCAGCTTGAGTTTCCCTTTTTCTTTAACTGTTTCACATCTTGACCCAGGCTAGCACATCCTGGGTTAAACTTTTCTCTGTGGCTGACGATGACATTTTTCTCTCCCTGTCTGCCGCTCACTCTTCTCTTCGTCTGTGTTTCTCTCCCTTTCTCTGTCTTCTCTCCCTGTATCGTTAACTCGTCTTTCCGTCTGTCACTCACCTCTCGTCTCTCATCTGTCTGTATTCAAAGTTGCAATGTTTGCCGCCTGGAATGCACAGATTTGATTGGCTGAGTAGCATCACGTGGCTGGCTCACATGCTTAACTCACATGCAATTGGTCTGTAAGTTTCCTGAACCGCTAAACCAGTGCCGTAAAAACGAGAAAACCTGCGCCAGTTAAAATTGAAGCGTCCCGTCAAAATTGAAAATCCCTTAATAATTTATTGATTATAGGTCCGGGTCCGGATAGGTTGGCGTCTGGGTCCGGACTCGGACCGCGGTCCGCCCTGTCAGTGACCTATGATCTATCTATGCAGTGTAGTTGTTCCTCAGATTGTTGGGTAATTTGCAATTTGTGTTTAGGGCTTTGATTAAAATGTTTTTTTTAATGTACCAACAAAATGCCTTTCTTTTAATCACCCATCAAGAGTAGGTTCATTTGATATTACTTCTGCATATTTAATATTTACCAGTGGGTTTTTTCTTCAAACAAAGAAAGTGCAGCTCTGTGACCACAGAACAGCTGAACGCAGCATGCAGTAAACAGTAAACAGTAAAACTCAGACGCAGCACTCGTCGTGTTTGTCATTAAATTTTATTGCAGTTGAGGTTTACTTAGTGTTTACAAAACCAGAGCAGATTGCAAGCGTCAATAGGTAGTGAGAGAGGCGGGAGTTTCATCTGCTAGCTTCACATCTGCATAATCATGCTGCGTCAGTTAAAGGTGCAGTCTGCAGCTTCACCCTGATACATTCACAGTGTCGCTGCTATCATACCTCCTCCAACTATACCTTTACAAGCACGTCTAAAATGCAAAAGAGGCCTGGTTATGCAGCAGCCACTCGATACAAATCCTTTTTCGTATGATTAAAAATAAATCTTATTATGCTGTGTACAAGCTTATCATTTTACAATTCTGTTTTTGTGTCCTAAGTTACATTCATGACAAAAACAAGGCAACCACAGAGAGCTAAAATGCTAGAGGGTTACATGTTGACTCTATGTTGCGCAGCTTTTGTCCTCAAACT
Source organism: Cottoperca gobio (assembly GCF_900634415.1). Lineage (NCBI taxonomy): Eukaryota > Metazoa > Chordata > Actinopteri > Perciformes > Bovichtidae > Cottoperca > Cottoperca gobio. The sequence goes on from NC_041360.1 coordinate 1,659,158, forward strand.
GCCACCACCCAACCCCACCTTCACCATCACAGTGTATACTCCAACAACCACCAGTACTGTACCTTCCTCATCGTGTGTGTGTGTGTGTGTGTGTGTGTGTGTGTGTGTGTGTGTGTGTGTATGTGTGTGTGTGTGTGTGTGTGTGTGTGTGTGTGTGTGTGTGAGAGAGAGCACATCTGCTGGGTGAGATGGTGAGACATGGAAGATAATGGCTTTGGGACCTGGATGATGGGTGAGGTGGTGGTGGTTTAGGGTCACTAGATTCTTACTAAAAAGGTTCTGTACAGCAACATACTCCAACTTGTATGCTCCTTTTTCTAGGTTTATATATCATAGCATAGCCATTAAATAATGCATTAATGCTCCAACGCAGCACTGTTTAAAGAACTGTGAAGGACCCTCACTGGAATATGTATTCATATTTATTTAAACCAATTCAATGGATTACGGATGTGCATATAACCACTAGAACCCTTATAGAAACCTACTATTTTTTTGTACATACAGTACCAGTCAAAAGTTTGAGAATGAGAAGGTGTGGCCAAACTTTTGACGGGTACTGTATGTGTATGTGTGTGTGTGGGGGAGAAAAGTCAGCTAATCTACTCATTGGTTCACATTGTTGATGGTCTTGGTGTGAAACTGTGGCGAAGTAGACGGTGATGACGCATGAAGAAGGGGCTGGGGAGGGAGCTTGGGGTGACACTGTGACTGTGGGTGAGGAGGAGGGTGACACTGAGTGTGAAGTTGAGGGCAAGTCTCGAGGTGTGATTGACGCTGCAGCTGTGGTCTTTGAGGAGCAGCAGCAGCTCTGGCCTCCCTCTTGGGAGTGTTGTTGAGTATGTCCAGACTCCGGCGGCTGGAGGAAATGACATCGGCGACAAATTTAGTGCATTCAGCGCAGATGTCACGCAGCGTGCAGCCCTGAGCATACAGGTGGGGGAACTCCTCCTCCACTGAGCGGCGGGATAAGCTGCGTAGAGACCTGCAGAAGGACAGGGAGTGGGAAAGGTTCAGTTTTTTTATGAATACAGAGGTGTAACATGGCGTAATAGAGTTTTACTGTCATTTCTAACTGACATCAATGTAAGGAGATAATTCATAGTCGAGATCTCACTTAGCAGCTTTTGTTTTAGTCTGACAAAATAAGGTTTGATGGCCAGTTCATAATACATTCAAAACTGAAAAAGTTTGGAGCAGTTGCATAGATGACCTCTGCTGTGCCCCTTTCTGGCGTGACTAAGCTTTAATAAAAATATGCTATCGAGTTGGAATATGGAAAAAAGCAATTTTTCAGTTTGGTCCTACTAGGGACTAAAAGTCAGAATATCTTGGTTTCTGCTGCCATAATTTAATCACTTAACCTGTCTGTCTCTTGTGAGTCTCTTTATGGAAGTACTAATACTAAATTGCAAATATTATAGTGTTGGAAAAGTCTTTTGTTTTATGAAAATATTTTTTGATTTTTGCTTCTCAAGTTATAAATGATATTTGTTCATATTGTTGTTAAATATCAACATTATTCTCAAAGCCACCTACTCCTTCGTATATATTTTACAAAGACACATTCCTTTTCACTCGTATTCTTTAATGAGTCATACATTTATTTTTAAAAAGGCCTCAAAAAAACAACAAAAAAAACATACAAAAAGGAAAAGAAACAGTTGAGGAGATGTTGGGGACATAATGGAATAAAGACAAATTCTTAACAGCACAAAAAACTATCACTGGTAAGGGAAATTATAAAGTATTTACACCCTGAAAAAAAAAAAAAAAAAAAAAAAAAAAAAAAAAGTCGGTTTCAATGGTACTAAAGTATTGTAATCTACTTATTTTCAGCTTTAAAGCAAAGGCCAGTTTCTCCATTACATAAATATCCTTCATCATTACATAAAGACTTGTAAGGTAATGTATTACAAAAAACACATTCCATATCACAAATTGGTGTCCTATGAAAAGAAATGGTCCTATTTTTGTACGTTTTACAAATAATGATCGAATTGCCACTACAGTATATCCGAGTTACGTTATGTTACATTTAGCAAGGTTGTTCTTATTTATTGTAAAAAATACCTCGGACGAGTCCGCATGATCCAAACTTTTTCCTACATACAGGGATGAAAAATGGCTTTTAGTTATGTGTAAATAAATGTATTTGTCCTGTGAGAGGGCTCTCTGATTGAGATGATCATCAATGGGAGCTTTAGACATTAGACTTACACTTGTTATATACAGTTACACAGTCTAATATCTTTGTTGTGGCAGTTTAAAGGGGAATACAGATTAATATTGACTGTTCAAAAGATAAACACACTGTAGCCCGATTCTTACAGTAACTCGGCTGAGCAGCTGGAAAAAAGAATCTAGACTTTATTTGTTTGCCCTTCTAAGCTTATTTATTATAAACACAATGTGATAAATTGTACAACCAAAAAAATAAAGACATGCTGCGGTGAAGAGCAACCAGCACAGTCACTAATGATAAGATTAGTGTCATCTCCTCTGATTAAAATAACACGAACATTTGCTGTTACCAAAGCTACTATTTCTGTCAGTATAGCTGCACTAGACAACGGATCAGCACAACACCATGCCTGCATGCTCACGCTCCATCTCTTACTCTCACATACGTGTCTGTCTTCACACAAGCACAAGTAGTGAGGAGATTAATGACAGTTGGGTAATTATTACATAATGGCCGCTTAGAGGCCACAAAGGAGGCACTGCACTGATTATATAACAAAAGGATGGGTGGGTACAGGCTGCTGAATGGATTGAGTAGGCAATCTGCAATTGGTTAAGGTAAGTGCAGAGAATGTCTCTGCTTAGGTTGGAGAAGGTTAGCAATCAGTGGCAGACTTAAATAGATTTGACCTGTGTTCTTAACCCAGAGCCGTGCATTTGTCCTTGAATTGAACAAGCACAATGATTGGCTGAAAGGACTGCGATGAAACTGGGTGTCTGTGTCACAAGCTAGTGTCCATCCAAATGTCAAGTCAACTTCACCCCGAGTGAATTTTAGAACACTCGGGTGATTAGCTGTCCTGCCCTCAGATGGGGAGAAGTTAATAAATAGTCTCCTGAGCATCAGTAAATAGTCTCATACAGTAGAAGAACAAGAATATAGTGAAAGAGCCCTGCTAATGGGCTCTGCAGCCTGCCATTTGTATTACCCCTTAACATATTAAAGATCAACACAGCGTCCAGATTATTTAGATTTGTAGCCATGCTAATGATTGTAGGAATATCAAAACCGGACAATCCACCACTTTGGTCCAGATTGAAATATCTCTAACTACTGGATGGATTACCATGAAATGTATGACTGACATGCATGGTCCTCAGATGAGGATGCCTGGTGACTTGAGTGACTTTTTCTTTAGCTCCACCATGAGCTTGACATTTTGTTTTTTTACTGTTTGATGGATTGCTGTGATTTGTTACAGACATTCCTGTTCCCCTCAGGATGAATTGTAATAACTTAAGTGATCCCCTGACTTTTCTTCGAGCACTATCATCAGGTCAAAATTGTAATTTGTCCAATACTTTAGTTTATGACTCAAACCTCTTGATCAATCCTAAACCTAAACTAAACTATAACTCTTTTGAAAGCCTTGTTCTTACACTCTCAAACCCAACATGGAAAACAATAAAGCCAGTTTTATTTGTTACTGTGTACCGCCCTCCTGGTCTGTATTCTGAATTTCTATCTGAATTCTCAGAATTTTTATCAAATTTAAAAAACAGATAAAGTAATTATTGTAGGTGACTTTAATATTCATGTGGATGTTGATAGTGACAGCCTTAATAATGCATTTATCTCAATATTAGATTCAATTGGGTTCAGTCAAAATGTACATGAACCAACTCACTGTTTAAACCACACTCTGGACCTTGTTCTGGGATATGGTGTTGAAATTGAAAGTTTATTAGTGTGTTCACATAATCCTCTTTTATCAGACCATTTTTTAATAACTTTTGAAGTCCTGTTACTGGACTACAAGCCAGTAGGCAAAATATCCTACGCTCGATGTTTATCTGAAAGTGCTGTGACTAAATTTAAGGAAGTGATTCCATCAGTACTTAATTCAATACCAGGACTCAATATCAATATAATGGAGGACTCCAATGCTAACTTTAGTCCCTCACAAATTAATTATCTTGTTGATAGCACTGCAGCCTCACTGCCTCTGTCGCTCCTCTAAAGAAGAAGATCATAAAACAGAAAAAGAAAGCTCCATGGCTTAATTTACAAATCCACAAACTAAAACAAAAGTCGAGAAATCTTGAAAGTAAATGGCGTTCCACTAAATTGGAAGAATCTCGTTTAGTCTGGTTAGATCATCTTAAAACGTATAAGAAGGCTCTCCGTAATGCCAGAGCAGCTTATTACTCTTCCTTAATAGAAGAAAATAAGAACAACCCCAGGTTTCTTTTCAGCACTGTAGCCAGGCTGACAGAAAGTCACAGCTCTACAGAGCCTTCTGTTCCTATATCTCTCAGTAGTGACGACTTCATGAGCTTCTTTAACGATAAAATTATAATTATTAGAGACAAAATTAATCTCCTCCTGACCTCAATTGGTAATGACTTAACTTCAACCTCCGGAATTTTAAAAACATCTGTAACTCCTGAAATATATCTAGACTGTTTTACTCAATCAACCTTAACCAACTAACTTCAACAATCTCATCGTCTAAGCCATCAACCTGTCTTTTAGACCCGATTCCAACTAAACTGTTTAAAGAAGTTTTACCCTTAATTAACACCTCGTTATTAAATATGATCAACCTGTCTCTATTATCTGGCTACGTACCACAATCCTTTAAAGTAGCTGTAATAAAACCACTTCTTAAAAAGCCTGGTCTTGATCCAGAGGTTTTAGCCAACTATAGGCCGATATCTAACCTTCCCTTTCTCGCTAAAATCCTTGAGAAAGCAGTCGCAAAACAGTTGTGTGACTTTTTACATAATAATAGTTTATTTGAGGTTTTTCAATCTGGATTTAGAGTTCATCATAGCACAGAGACGGCACTGGTGAAAGTTACCAATGACCTTCTATTGCCATCAGACAAAGGACTTGTCTCTGTTCTTGTCTTGTTAGACCTCAGTGCTGCTTTCGACACTGTTGATCATGACATTCTACTACAGAGACTGGAACATTGTGTTGGCATAAAAGGAACAGCACTAAGCTGGTTCAAGTCCTATTTATCTGAGTGATCTCAATTTGTACTTGTTAACGATAAATCCTCCATGACAGCCAAAGTCAGTCTTGGAGTTCCGCAGGGTTCTGTACTTGGACCGATTCTATTCACCTTATATATGCTTCCTTTGGGCAATATTATAAGGAACCACTCTATAAACTTTCATTGTTATGTGGATGATACCCAATTATATCTATCAATTAAACCAGATGAAACCAATCAATTGGCTAAACTTCAAGCATGCCTTAAGGACATAAAAACTTGGATGTCTAGCAACTTTTTGATGTTAAACACAGACAAAACTGAAGTTATTATACTTGGCCCTAAACGCCTCTGAAACGCATTTTCTAATGACATAGAAGCTCTGGATGGCATTAACTTGGCCTCCAGCACCACTGTAAGGAATCTTGGTGTCATCTTTGATCAAGATCTGTCGTTTAACTCCCACATAAAACAAATCTCAAGGACTGCCTTCTTTCATCTACGTAACATTGCAAAAATAAGACACATCCTGTCTCAAAATTATGCAGAAAAACTAGTCCATGCATTTGTTACTTCAAGGCTGGATTACTGCAACTCATTGTTATCAGATTGTCCCAAAAAGTTGCTTAAGACTCTTCAGTTGATCCAAAATGCAGCGGCACGTGTATTGACAAGAACAAGGAAACGGGATCATATTACTCCTGTATTAGCTGCTCTGCACTGGCTCAGAAAATACAGAATAGAATTCAAAATCCTTCTCCTGACTTACAAATCAATTAATGGTCAGGCTCCAGCATATCTTAAAGATCTCATAGTACCTTATAAACCAACTAGAGCATTACGCTCCCAGACTACAGGGTTACTTGTGGTTCCTAGAGTCTCTAAGAGTACAATGGCAGCCAGAGCCTTCAGCTATCAAGCTCCTCTCCAGTGGAACCAGCTTCCAGTTTGTGTTCGGGATGCAGACACACTCTCCACATTTAAGAGTAGGCTAAAGACTTTCCTTTTTGATAAAGCTTATAGTTAGGGCTGGCTCAGGTTTGCCCTGGATCAGCCCCTAGTTATGCTGCTATAGGCTTAGACTGCCGGGGGACACCTCCCTGCTCTCTTCCTTCTCTTCCTCTCTCCTCCCCTCTCTCTCTTCTTCTCCCTCTCTATCTGTATGCATTTATTTAAATGTTGTTACTAACTCACCATCCGGGGTATCATCCCCGGAGTGTCTGTCTCTCATGTGGCAGGTTGCCACTGATAAAGTTTACGTCAGGATCATGAATCGTGACAGCGCCTGCTGACCTGGTCCTGCTGGACACCGGGAAGCCTTATTGACATTTTCCTGGATTCATCCATACTTTCTATTTCTTTTTTTTCCAACACAACATAATTTCTGTCAAATGTTGTATTTGTACTATGTTGTTTATCCTGTACACACGACATATATTGCACGTCTGTCCGTCCTGGGAGAGGGATCCCTCCTCAGTTGCTCTCCCTGAGGTTTCTTCCATTTTTCCCCCTTTAATTTTGGGGTTTCTTTTAGGAAGTTTTTCCTTGTGCGATGCGAGGGTCTAAGGACAGAGGATGTCGTAACCTGTACAGTCTGTAAAGCACACTGAGACAAATGTATAATTTGTGATATTGGGCTATACAAATAAATTTGATTTGAATTTGATTTGATTTGATGACCAAACACCTGCAGAACTAATGACACTCCCATCGGCTTCATTTGTGATTTGTACTTATGAGCTAAATGCTTGCTACAGCCGCACAGAGCTGCTGTGAATGCTTAAGTCTGTGGTGCAGACTCACTTATAGACCTGGCTTTTTTGTCCATGGCTTTTTGGAGTGCTGTGGAAGCCCACGGTATACACAGGAATATGGGCCATCTTCTTCGAGGGAATCTTCATCTGGAGCACAGGAAGAGGCACAAGAGGAAAAACAAGAGAAGAGAAGGAGAAGAAGACACAACAGACTTGGAGACGAAATACTTTGATAAAAGTATTTTGTCTCCAAGAACAACCAATAGATTAAAAACACACAAACAATACACAGCAAATAACCATTTGTCAAACCACAATAATGTTACACAACACAAATGAGTTACAGCACAGGAACAAACCAAAACCAACAAAAGAACAACAGAAGAAAAGACGTCAACAGTCACTTCACTAAACAATGTACTTGACGAAAGTGTAAACAAAATCCCATTTAAACTCTTGGTATTGTTTTGCAAAGAAATAACCAAATAAGTACACAACCATACTTAAAATAAAAATTAAGCAAACAACAATTGATGATTGCCATCACTAAACACATACTATAAGTTCTTAAAGTTACCTTTGCACTGCAGGAACCGCAGACAGATCTGTAAGAGAAATAAAAATGAATCAAGACACCTGTATCCTGTCAAATGGGTAAGAAGTAAGATTGTTCTAAGCTTGTATCAGAACATGAAGGTAGGCTTGTTACTGTTGTTGAAAGTTTTACTGGTCACTACTAAAACATAAATAAAAGTATAGTAGTTTGCTTAGAGGAATATTTTGGTTTAGTACAACTTGGGTTTTATTTTGACAGTTCTGTCCACACTTATTATCAGTAGTAATAACATTGTGTTCATCAATTTAATTGTTGAAATAGAGGAAAGTGTTGAAATTGTAAAAGAAAGGTTGTAAACTGATATTAAAGAGAAAATAAGGTGAACGGTAAATTAATTAGTGGTTGCACCCGACAGTAACATTTTACCTACAAAATAAAGTGATTAAGATAATGCAGCTAATCCTCATTGCGTCTTTGAGTTTCTAGAAAAGCGCTATACAAATCTAATGTAATATTATTATTATTATTATTGTCATTATTTAGGAGCGACATCTGCCTCAAGCAGCAGTAAGTAACTTAATTGTAAAATGTAGCAGGCTGTTACTGCACATTGAGCCTCATTTTCATACTGAACATTTCTGACATCAAAGATAAATGTGAATTAACTTTACAGAAATCCCTAACAGGTAAGTTATGTCTCATACCTTTTACACAGTAAGCAGGTAGACGGCCATGAGAAGAGAGGGAACTTCACTCTGCAGCAGCAGCAAACCTGAGAGCACACACACACACAAACACACACACACACACACACACACACACACACACACACACACACACACACACACACACACACACACACACACACACACATTAAGCCCATTTACTGTAAACACAGCACAGTGAGAAAACAGCAAAGAGGGCAGTTCCACTCCGTTACCCTGCCTCTCTTCAGGTTATTGTAGAGCTCTTTGCTCTGAAGAAACTTCTCCATCTCTGCTTTGACCAGCACTCTGCGCACGTTGATGACCTCATCCACTGTTAAGGCGAGACTCCCCACAGGGTGGCTAAACTCCTCCTGAACACAGCAGAAGAAGACGACATCAGCCAGTACACACAATAGTTTACTCAATATTACAAGTATGTGACACTATGAAATCAATATATGTTATGAATACTACTATATTTGTTGTACTTTAAGCATTTTTGAGGACATTGTATCTGTAATTTGGACACTAAAACAACTGCTAACAATAAGAAGCAAATTCATAAAAACATGGCTGCACTTGAATATTGAACAGTGGATCCAGAAACATTTAAAAAACATAAAAATCAATGAATTTTCATCCGTTTCCCCTTTAAACAAAGCCATTTAAGTAGCCCTTAGAAGGTTACATATGCTCTCATCAAGCCTCAGTCCTCTAGCTTTTTAGGCTGCTAATAGTGGTGTGTGAGGGAATATTTGATGTAACCAGTTAATAAAGGCACACTTGCACATTGTAATACAATCCAACACAAAAGCCCTTTGAGAAGCTCATCATTTTTAGTTCTGAGTGACGCCATGTGGGAGAGATTTGTGTATGTGTGGCTCTGGTGAAAAAGAGTGTTATTGTGGATTACTTTGTGTGAGAACTGACAATCATTACCATTAAAGATGCGCTTCTTGTCACGGTGGGGTGAAGGTGAGGACCCAAATGCAGTACACTGGACGATGATTTTAACAAAAAAATAAGCTTTATTGAAAACAAAGCCGAAGCTAACAAAGTACAAAAATACGAAGTAACAAACAAACACAAACCAATCAGGGGACGAGCAGAACACGAGCAGAACACGAGCAGAACACTACGTAACATGAATGCCAACACGACAAAACACACTGGGGCAGACAGGGATAAATACACAGACACCAAACGAGGGAACAAGATAGCTGGGGGAGAAAGGCAAAAACACAAGGGCAGAGTAAATGGACAGAGGAGGAACACATTAACGATCAGAAGGAGAGGGTAAAGACACAGACAGAAAGTACAACTAGACATATAACAAGGGGGAGTGAACACTTCAACATAAAACAGGACACCAAAGAACAAGCAGATCGTTACACTTCTTAATATTTTTATATTAACGACTGATCAAATGATTTGCTCACAATGATCTACCATCCAACGTTCCGTCAGCTATACTGAGGGTTTTAGCGGCTTTCAACACATTTTGGTTTTCAGCAAAAAAAGTTGTGATAAACCCATTGTACACTATCTGCCGAGCACACAAAGTTCATCTCATCCTGTCAGGCAACCACCATGAAGAGATGACTTCTTTATGCCTTCTCCCGACACACCCCTAGTACTATGCCAGCCCTGGTTGAAATTGCACAACCCCCACATAGATTGGTCAAGTCAAAAGCTGGAGCTCTTTTTGTCACTCCTCCTGCCTGAAGTCCGCACTTTCCCCAGCTGGTTCCACCAGACCCACATCCAAACCCGAGTCAGTCGACTTGTCTGCAGTTCCTGCTGTTTATCATAACTGATTTTTTCTGCGTTTTTCTCCAGATGCCTGTCTGGGGCTGAACGGAACTACGATGTCGGCAATAGGTATAAGATGGCGTTGGAGGAGTGGAGACACTGGTTGGAGGGAACCGAGCAGCCGTTCATCGTCTGGACGGATCACAGGAACCTGGCTTACATTCAATCCGACAAGAGACTAAATTCTCGGCAAGCTCGCTGAGCGTTGTTCTCCGGCAGGTTCAATTTCACACTGATTTTTCGTCCAGGTTTCAAGAACGGTAAACCTGATGCCCTGTCCAGACTGTTTTCCATTGACCAGGATTTGGCCGCTCCCGATACTATTGTTCCATCTTCCAGCATAGTGGGCGTCGTTACGTGGGAGATAGAGGGAGTTATCAGGAATACTCAAAAGGATCAACCTGATCCTGGTAATGGTCCTAATAACCGTCTGTTTGTTCCTGATTCTGTGCGTTCCCAGGTTCTTCAGTGGGTTCATGCTTCTCGTTTTGCCTGCCACCCAGGAGTTAACCGGATACTTTCCCTGCTTCTGCGTCACTTTTGGTGGTCTTTTGATGGAGGTCGGTTCCCGTGCCTTTGTGCTTGCCTGCAAGGTCTACGCCTGCAGCAAAGCCTCCCACCAGGCTTCTACCGGTTTGCTTCGGCCCCTCCCAGTTCCTAGTCGCCCAATTGAGTCACATAGGTTTGTTTTGTTACTGGTCTGCCACTTTCCCAAGGTAACACACCATCGTGGACAGATTCTCCAAGGCCATCATACTCCTTCCCAAGCTCCCCACTGCCTTCGAGACTGCCGGTCTCCTGGTCAACCATGTGGTCCGTCAACATGGCATCCCCAGAGACATCGTTTCTGACCGGGGACCGCAGTTTTCGTCTCAGGTAAGGAAGGCATTCTGCCGTGCAATTGGGGCATCTGTTAATTTTTCCTCTGGCTATCATCCACAGACTAATGGGCAGACGGAGCCAACCAAGACCTGGGGTTCACGCTGCGGTGCGTCACAGCTCAGAATCTCTCTTCCTGGAGTGTTCATCTTCCCTGGATCGAGTATGCCCACTACTCACTCTCCTGTGCAGCCACGGATATGTCTCCATTTGAGTTTTTTTTGGGATATCAACCACCCTTGTTTCCAGTCCAGGAGGACGAGATTGCGGTGCCCTCGGTCCAAGCTCATCTGCGTCGCTGCAGGAAGATTTGCATGGATGCTCACTTGGCTCTGCTGAGGACCACGGAGCATAACCAACGCATCGCCGACTGTCACCGGACTTCCGCACCAGAGTGGCAAATAGGTCAGAGAGTTTGGCTATCCTCTAAATACATTCCATTACAGGCGGAATCAAAGATGTTAAAGCCTTGTTTCATTGGTCCATACGAGGTGGGAGGGTAATTAACCCATCTGCAGTCAGACTGAAATTAAAAAACATCCCTGAAGATTCACCCCACTTTTCATTTATCTCAGTTGAAACCAGTTTCCTCTAGTCCTTTGTGCCCTCCTACCGTCGCCCCTCCACCCACCCAAATTATTGACAACCACTCGGCCTACACGGTCCGACGGCTGTCGGACATTTGTCGCCGTGGCCGTGGGTACCCGTACCTGGTAGATAGGGTGGGGTCTGGAGGAGAGGAGTTGGTTGTCCCGCCGGCTCGTACTGGACCACTCTCTCATTCGGGATTTCCACCGGGACCACCTGGACAAGCCTGGTGGGTCACCTGGAGGCTACGGTTGAGGGGGGGGGGGGGGGGGGTACTGTCACAGTCCCATCTGTATCCCTAGTGTTTCCCTGTCCATATTTTCCCTGTGAGTTCCACCCGTGTCCCTAGTGTTTTACTAGTGTGTGTGTGTGTGTGTGTGTGTGTGTGTGTGTGTGTGTGTGTGTGTGTGCGCGTGCGTGTGTATGTGGGATGGGTGCGGCCTAAGACTTCAGCAGCCGATCTCATTCAACTCCAATCTGCTCACCTGTCTACAATCAACTCATCCCAGCACAGTTTATCTACCCCAGTCTTCCAGCCACTCATCGCCAGATTGTTGTTTCAACTACCCCGGATCACTACATACCTTGTCGCTCAATTCCTCTGTTTGCCTATCTGTCTACCCGTTTGTCTATCTGTTTACCCTGCCTGCCTGCTTTGCAATTTCCTCTCAACATCTATCTAGTGTGGAGTATCGTATAATAAATTATTTAAACATACTCCGTTTCCAGAGTCTGGTGTTCTGCGCCTGGGTCTCCCCTGGATGTACCCATAACAGGATGATCTCCAAGTGGTCGTCTCCAAAATTAAACCCAGAATGGACATGCTGTGCTCCACGCATAGTGCTCACCCATCTCATTAGGTGAGATTAACGCTGAAACATACTAATTCACAAACGTATTATTTGCACCGCAACAATGTTCACATGTTTACTCAGGGCTACAGTTTATGGCTATTACTTTGACTGAGATATTCTTCTGCTAACATGTAAATGAAAGTATTGTGTCAAAATTAAGTTTGCACATGACGGCAACAATGTTCACTCATAAATTACATGGAGATTACTTTGACTGGCGTATTCTGCTTTTATCTTATAGTAAATTGTTATATGTAAAATCATATCATGGTTGTCAGGCCATTCTGTTGTTTTGTGTTGTCATTATGCCCGTGTTTGGATACGCCTATTAGTGAATGCGTCCTGTGCGCACGTTTTCTTATGTTTCAGTCACCTCCAGGGATAGTGGGGGTTGCCAGTCTCTAGCAACATTATTTTGGGGGACGCCGGCTGAAAAGTTTGGGAACCCCTGGTCTAAGCCATCAACCTGTATCTTAGACCCGATTCCAACTAAGCTGTTTAAAGAAGTTTTATCCTTAACACCTCGTTATTAAATATGATCAACCTGTCTCTATTATCTGGCTATGTACCACAATCCTTTAACCCTTTAAAGTAGCCCAAAAAGCCCAGTCTTGATCCAGAGGTTTTAGCCAACTATAGATCGATATCGAACCATTCCTTTCTCTCTAAGATCCTTAAGTAAGCAGTCGCAAAACAATTGTGTGATTTTTTACATAGCAATAGTTTGTTTGAGGTTTTTCAGTCTGAATTTAGAGTTCATCATAGCACAGAGAAGGCACTGGTGAAAGTTACCAATGACCTTCTATTGGCATCAGACAAAGGACTTGTCTCTGTTCTTGTCTTGTTGACCTCAGTGCTGCATTCGACACTGTTGATCATGACATTCTACTACAGAGACTGGAACATTATATTGGCATAAAAGGAACTTAACTCCCACATTAAACACATTTCAAGGACTGCCTTCTCTCATCAACATAACGTTGCAATAATAAGGCACATCCTGTCTCAAAACGATGCAGAAAAACTAGTCCATGCATTTGTTACTTCAAGGCTGGATTACTGCAACTCATTATTATGAGCCTTCAGCTATCAAACTGCTCTCCTGTGGAACCAGCTCACAGTTTGTGTTTGGGAGGCAGACACCCTCTCCACATTTAAGAGCAGGCTAAAGACTTTCCTTTTTGATAAAGCTTATAGATAGGGCTGGCTCAGGCTTGCCTTGGACCAGCCCCTAGTTAGGCTTAGACTGCCGGCGGACACCTATCTCCTCTCTACTCCTCCTTTCCCTATCTCTCTGTTCTCCTCTCCCTCTCTATCTGTATGCATTCATGTCCCTTAAATGTATGTTACTAACTCAGCATCCGGGGCATCATCCCCGGAGTTTCTGTGTCTCTCATCTGACAGGTTGCCACTGATAATTGTTGCATCTGGATTATAAATTGTGGATGCCCCGGCAATGGGAAGGTTTTCTTTTTTACATCATCTTGGATTCTATTTTTTTATTTGCTCACATCATCACTAGATGTTGTATTTTTACTTTGTTGTTTATTCTATACACACGTCATCTATTACACGTCTGTCTGTCCTGGGAGAGGGATCCCTCCTCAGTCTCTCCCTGAGGTTTCTTCCATTTTCCCCCTTTTAATTGTGGGGTTTCTTTTAGGGAGTGTTTCCTTGTGCGGTGCGAGGGTCTAAGGACAGAGGGTGTCGTATGCTGTACAGTCTGTAAAGCCCCCTGAGAAAAATTTGTAATTTGTGGTATTGGGCTATATGAATAAATTTGATTTGATCTTCAGTTTCTTAAACAGTGGTATGGAGGCCTCTTTGTAAGAAAGTTACAAATCTAAAATAGTTTATGCAGCAAATAAAGTTTATGAATATTGGAGTGGTATATATTTGGCCAAACCAAATAGGATGTTTACATCTTGTTCTGCTGTTTATATTTCTCAAGGTTTTGTATAGATTTCACTTTCCTTTTAGTGACTCTTTCAACACAGGTATTGAACATTTTTGTAGATGTAATAGTGATGATGAGAGATCATATAACATCATCCAAGTCTTCAGAGCTGCTTTCTAAATGGCCCTAGTGGTGCGATAAAATCATATCAACTTGTTTATTTTGACTTGTTTCGAGGACTTTCTAAAATCAAAAGTACTTTGTATGGAATCTAGTGCATCAGTCTGTCATATTCTGATTCTCATTTAAACTTCCTTTCACTTGTTATAAATAAATGAGTCTTTAAGGACTCAATAATAGATGAAACTGACTTGATAGGAGGAATAATTTTGCAGTGTATTGGGACCAACTCTGTGATTCTACTTACCATCAACTGGTGTTCGTCTCCAGCTCTGGAGCCAGACGTCGTCTCTGATCCCTCAGTGGTCTCGTCAACTGAACTCAAAGATAGGCGAGCCGGAGAGGGCGGCACCCAGCCGTGAACTGGGAAGGATGCTGGCGTGGGGAAATGAATTAAAAGAGTTTAACAGGGGAACTAAATAGGACCAAATCAAATGGGGACATGAATTACACATCAGCCTCTTTCATTCAGCTCCGTCTCAGATCTCAGCCCTTCAGAGTGCTTGTCGATAGACTCTCACACGCTCATTTTTTATTAATATGATTTCAGTGGAGTGATTCAGCCCGGGCTGCTTCATCTGTAACTTAGATCACAGTGAGAAGTCTGCTCAGCGGCAGCTCTAAAAGAGGAGCTCAGTCAGTTGACTGACGGTGAGAGGGGGTTAAAAACAGACCACACACAGCTGAAACCTCTTCGATCCTACAAATGGAAGGTGTCAATGGTGCTCTAATGGAAAGCAAACAGGCTGAGAGGAAGGATGAAACATCATCAGTACATATCATTTGGATGAGCTGCCGGTGACAGCTGGGCTTACAGGCTTATATTGTCACATTCACAGTTAAGGCTGGAGAGTCCCCTGTTGGCTCAGTCATGTACTACAGAATACATCTATTCTTCTATTCCTTTGTCTAAGGCTTGTGGCATGCAGCCATCTAGAGACCGAGCATGGATTCAAGTCAAACAATTAGTTCTGGATACGGACACCAGGCTGCTGATGTAGGAATCATTATATCTTTATATTTGGATAGAATCCATAACTACAGCTTCATGGCAGATGTAATCTTTATCAACAAAGGCTGTAAGGACTTCACAAAGGTGGACTGACACTTTAGTCAGCTCGTATTTTAGTCATTTAGTGATGTTAGTGCATCAGGTATAACTGAGGACATTTTTGTCTCAACAACTTAATCATTTCATTGCCTTTAAGGTTTAAATAAAACCCATACAAAATTTAGTTTCAAGAGGTATAGAAAGAATAGAGGTAGTCATCCTCAAGGCAGAGGAGCTGGAAACTTTAAAAAGGGTGTTCAAGCTGGTAGCCACTGTATCAATGATCCAAGTGCACTCAGTTTATACAGTATATATAAAATATATCATACATTATAAATAATATATATATATATACACACACTATATATAATATACTGTATATATATTTTATAAATATTATATATAATGTATGATATATTTTATATATATATATAAACTGAGTGCACTTGGATATATAAATATATAATTATATATATATATATATATTATATATATATATATATATATAAAATTATATATAATTACATATTTTATATATATATATATATCATATATATATATATATATATTATATATATATAATTATATATATATTATATATATATATATTATATACATATATATTATATATATTACTTATATATATATATCTATATATATTATATATATATATATATATATATATATATATATATATATATATATAATATACTGCACATAAATATTTTATAAATATTATATACAATGTATGATATATTGTATATATATTTATATATACTGTATAAACTGAGTGCACTTGGATCATTGATACAGCGGCTACAAGCTTGAACACCCTTTTTAAAGTTTCCAGCTCCTCTGCCTGGAGGCCTGCATGACAAAAAAACAATATGTAATATATATCTTTATATATACACAATATATATCTAAAATATATATTTATTCTATATAAAATAATATAATTATATACAGGTACATCTCATTAAATTAGAATATCGTGGAAAAGTTTATTTCACTAATTCAATTCAAAAAGTGAAACTCATATATTACAGTGGATATAAAAAGTCTACACACCCTTATGAAATTGCAGGTTTTTGAAACGTAAAGACAGAAATAACAACAACGTAAATTTCAGACTTGTTTCATCTTTAATGTGATCTTCCAACAAACAAAAATACAAAAGTACAGCTCTCTTTAGGTCATTCCACATGTTTTCGATGGGATTGAGGTCTGGGCTCTGACTGGGCCATTCCAAGACTTTGACTTTCCTTTTCTGAAGCCATGCCTTGGTCGACTTGGATATGTGCTTTGGGTCATTGTCATGTTGGAACGTGAAATTCCTCTTCATCTTCAGCTTTCTGACAGAGACCAGCAGGTTTTGTGCCAGATTATCTTGATATTTGGAGCTATTCATTATCCCGTCTATCTTGACAAGAGCCCCTGACCCAGCTGAAGAGAAGCAGCCCCAAAGCATGATGCTCCCACCACCACGCTTCACAGGCGGTGTGGTGTTCCTTGGACGATGAGCTGTATTGGCTTTGCGCCAAACATATCTTTTAGAATTAAGGCCGAAAGGTTCAACCTTTGTCTCGTCAGATCATAACACATTTTCCCACATGGTTTGGGGTGACTCAAACGGGCTTTGATATGTCTTTTTGTAAGAAAGGGTTCCCGTCTTGCCACCCTACCCCATAGCCTAGACATGTGCAGAATACGGGAGATGGTGGTCACATGCAAGGAGTGACCAGTACCTGCCAGAAATTCCTGTAGTTCTTTCAATGTTGCCATGGGCCTCTTGGTCGCCTCCCTGATACTTTTTCTCCTCGTCCTCTCATCAACTTTGGAGGGTCGTCCTGATCTTTGCAATGTCTCTGTGGTGCCACATTTTCTCCACTTATTGATGATGGTTTTGACAGTGCTCCACGGTACATGTAATGCCTTCGATATTCTTTTATATCCCTCTCCTGATTTGTACTTTTCAATAATTAGATATTGCAGTTTCTTTGGTAACTCTTTGTGGTCCATGGCTCTCCCAGTAGGATGAAACACCAAACATTCAAGCAAATACTACAGCAACAGCTGACTTTAATCTGGTTTTAATCAGAATCACTTTCATTTGATGGCAGGTGTATGTTATTTACCTAAAGGCATCATTTTGAATGTGATTAATTAACTTTGAACGCAGCTAGAGCCCCCATTATGAAAGGGTGTGCAGACTTATGCAATCAGGGTGTTATGGGTTTTTATTTATTTAAAAATGTCCGAATAATTGTTTTGTTTATTGGAAGATCACATTAAAGATGGAACAAGTCTGAAATTGACGCTGTTGTTATTTCTGTCTTTATGTTTCAAAAACCTGCAATTTCATAAGGGTTCATGGATATTTCAAGCCTTTATTTGTTTTAATCCTGATGATTACGGCTTACAGCTAATGAAAACCCAAAAATCTGTATCTCTGAAATTTTAATTTAATTTAATCATAAGACCAATGAAAAAAAGGATTTTTAATACAGAAATGTCAGCCTTCTGAAAAGTATGTTCATGTGTATGCAATCAGTACTTGGTTGGGCCTCCTTTTGCATGAATTACTGCATCAATGCAGCATGGAGGCGATCAGCCTGTGGCACTGCTGAAATGTTATGGTTGGTTCGATAGCGGCCTTCAGCTCGTCTGTATTGTTGGGTCTCTTGTCTTCCTCTTGACATTACCCCAGAGATCTCTATAGGGTTAAGGTCAGGCGAGTTTGCAGGCCAATCAAGCACATTGATTCCATGGTCATTAAACCAGGTAGTAGTACTTTTGGTAGTGGGAAGGTGCCAAGTCCTGCTCGAAAATGAAATCAGCATCTCCATAAAGCTTGTCAGAAGAAGGAAGCATGATGTGCTCTAAAAGTTCCTGGTAGACGACTGCGTTGACTTTGGACTTGAGATAACAAAGTGGACCAACACCAGTCGATGACATGGCTCCCAAATCATCACTGACTGTGGAAACTTCACACTGGACTGCAAGAAACATGGATTCTGTGCCTCTCCACTCTTCCTCCAGACTCTGGGACCTTGATTTCCAAATGAAATGCAAAAATTACTTTCATCTGAAAAGAGGACTTTGGACCACTGTTCTTTTTCTCCTTAGCCCAGGTAAGACGCTTCTGACGTGGTCTCTGGTTCAGGAGTGGCTTTGACACGAGAAATGCGACAGTTGTAGCCCATGTCCTGGATACTTCTGTGCGTGGTGGCTCTTCACCGACTCCAGCCTCAGTCCACTCCTTGTGAAGCTCCCCCAATTTTTTGAATGGCCTTTGCTTGACAATCGTCACAAGGCTGCGGTTATCCCTGTTGCTTGTGCACCTTTTTCGACCACACTTTTTCCTTCCATTCAACTTTCTATGGATATGTTTGGATACAGCACTCTGGGAACAGCCAGCTTCTTTAGCAATGACCTTTTGAGGCTTCCCCTCCTTGTGGAGAGTGTCAATGACTGTCTTCTGGACAACTGTCAAGTCAGCCTGTCAACCAGATTGAGACCATTTAAAGGCTCTGGAAACCTTTGCACTTCTATGATATTGAAGAAATTCCATGACTTTGTTCTAAAAAACGAGTGCCCCGTTTTGCTTTTATATTGCTGTATATATTGAAGTGACTATTTATAAACTGAGGTTAAGGATAATTAGTCTAATTTCCACACTAACCTCTGTGATTAGGAGGCGGCCCAGCACTAGTCAGCGTCCTGGACCGAGGCCTCTCACTCCTCAGCCTGACCGGCCCGCCCAGCTCGGCCGACATCTCGGCGCGGAGCAAGGCCAGGTCATGCTCTGAGAAGGAGCGATCTCTTTTCAGAGGTGTGGGGGAGCTCTCTGCCCTCCGCATCTCACTGTTGTCTGGGGACTCCTCCTCCTGCGGGGGGGGGGATACACAGAAGGCAACACTGGATAAGAATGTGTATATAGAGAAATGTCATCTAGCTAATTTACAGTATTGTTAGTCTGAGCTGTAAAGATTTACAGGAGGAGTTAAATAGTGAACACAAATGCACAAAACCCCTGCCATTGAAAAAGCAGAACAGATCTTTTGGCAGCATGTTGTAGTGGGATCAGACACACATACTCCCTATGTTTCTTTTTGTATCATTACTAGTGAAAATTAATGTACAAGATACAAAATGACATTAAATAAGTAACTAAAGTATTAATATGACCACAGGAAAGTAATTTATTTTTAGCAATAAAATAATATAATTGGCATTACTAAACATTTAAGTTCTTTATCAGTTGGTTTAAATATGACTTGGTTTAGCTGGAATACTGTGCAGATCTTTGTAGACTTTAATTATGTTTGACGTGCATCCCATGTCATAAAGTGATCAATTTGACTTGTGCAGCAAATTGAGTTATGTTCATGAAGCAACAGTAAAGAGGAGCCAACTAAAAAACTGTATTTCAGTCTGAGGTGAAGCTCAGCCTGAAAACTTCCAAGATCAGAACCAGGTTAGTCTGGAGGGGTACGTTTCCATGGTAACTGAAAGGTTTCTGTGGAGTTTTTCATCTATAGGAGCGGTGTGGAGTGTGTTCCTGTTTTTTTCTCTCATCTCACACATGCCTCTCACAAGGACGCACATGCAGGTGTGCACGCACACAGCTGACGTGACACACAGTCCTACCAATGGTGTCCGCCTATTCCACTGATTAACAGGGGACAGTAACATGCTGAGTTATGCTGCAATGCGCAAGTAAAGGCAGAGAAGAAGAACACAGCAAGCTAGTAAACATGGATGTAAACAATGTAGGATTTAAAGTCGGCTATGCAAATGTTTTATGTGAAAGGAACATTCAACACATCTGTTAGATCTCAAAGTCACACACAATACTGTTTGCAGAGTAACATTAAATATAACTTGGTTTATGAAACACCCTTCTGAACTGCAATATGTTATCATTTTTGGGTTTTAAGTCTGCCTCAGTGTTCTCTAAGTTTCCATTTGGGGCTACACAATATGCAGAATGAGTCGTGCAGGTTTCATAGATTAAAACAGTTTCCTAACTTCAAATCAAGTTCTGCTTGGATTACTAAACTAAGACCCTTTTGCCTCAGCAGCCTCAAAACATATCACAATCTGCTTGGCAAATAGAGACATACTGTACATCAGGGGTGGCCAACCAGTCAGAGGTTAAGAGCCAAAAATGTTACTATGTTCCTGCAAAGAGCCACATCATACACACAGTCACAGATGTGCACCCCCCCCCTCTCATTCTCTCTTTTGTTCTCAGCCTTTCTCTGTGCTCCCACACTCTCTTTCTCCCCTCTCTCTCACAGACAAAAATTAAAATCTAAAACTTTACACACACACGCACACACACACACACACACACACACTCTCTCAAAGACCCTCCCTCCCAAAGACACACACCCTCACACAGACAGACACACATAGCTCTGCTCAGACAGATTTATTGTAAATGTCACACAACAATAATATTGACATAAATTGAATTAAACCTCTCCTACCAGTATTCAGAGGCCAGTTATTATCAACAATGAACAGTATGTGCACTCACACACACAAACTCTGTGAAAAAGTGTTTCATCTTCCTATGCATGTTGCTTCTTTAAATTAGTGGGACTTCTGACATTCCTTGCCTCGAACAATCCTCCTCAAATCTGGCTTGTATTCCGTTGTGGTCACTCCAAGCAATTATTTCACATGTGTGTCAGTCCGAACAGATCGATACTTTCATTTCACGTGTTTCAGGGTAGAAAACACCGACTTACAGATGTACGTTTTCAGTCGGTCTTCCTCAGAAAGTTAAATCATCTCCAACTCGGCCACCGCCTCGTCCGTGACTAGCGGGGCTTTCAAACAGTCCGTCTCAGTATTAAAAGGGTCGACGAGGAACGGAATCTGTGACCTTTTCAGCTGTAGATCATGGAACCGGGTCGCAAAGTTTTCGTGCAGGGTTTCAACCAATGTTGCATATCGGGCTGTTTGCTTTCTCAGGGTGGCACCGGTGGCTTGTCCGCTTGCTTTTAGCAGAGAGGGGAAATGCGCTAATTCTCCCTTTTGAAAAAGTGTCTTAAACAGTTTCAGTTTGTTAACAAATGCAAATACACTTTGCACTAGGTCAGGCAGCATTTTTATATGAATATGAACTCCCCCACTCTACTAAAAACGTCCTATGTTAGTCTTCATATTTTCGCTTAGCTGTGGATTTTTTCCCTGCAATTTTAGGATCGAACTCAGATGGTCAGATAGTGTTTACTCTACGATAGATTTTTCCCCCCTCGAAGGTGATTGGTTCACTGCATGGCAGGCATTTTTGTGATTGACTCTTGGGCCACATCAAAATTAGATGCGCTGTCATGCTCTCATACTGACACCACACATGCACACACGTAGCCTACACACAAATAAAATTCGATATGAACTGAAGAGCCGCATGAAACTGGGCAAAGAGCCGCACGCAGCTCGAGAGCCGCAGGTTGGCTACCCCTGCTGTACATGGTAGAGGGATCATTGTACACCTTAATCAATTTTCCTGTCCAACTGAATGTGGCCAACATCTAACATCCAATATTTAGCAGCTGCTCCTCCAAGAAATATTTGCAGAACTTAAACTCCAATCTGCTTGAATTGGTTAATTTGAGCCAGTGAGGATATTTCTTAAAATGCTGAAGTATAAGGGAGTAACACATCGTCAAGTTTTGATTTCACATAACAAGAGAGGGGAAAAAAGACGATTTCCCTAGTTGTTGGGTAAAAGAGGTAAAAGAGAAAACCTCATTCCAATCGTTGTTTCACTTTCCAGCCTCTGTGCAGAGGCATCTTAACCCCCCCCCCCACACACACACACACACACACACACACACACACACACCTCAGATATGTTCATCTCCTCCATCTCAGCCAGAGTCGGAGCCTTTAGCAGGACGCGAGGGCGAGACCGGGGCCCGGGCTCTGACAAGGACAGGTCGATGCATGAAGTAGATTTCACGTTACAAGGACAAGTCTGAGCCAGGCAGGGCAGAGAGCCAAATGCTGAGGGAATAGAAACCAAAAACGCTGTCAGGGAAACGATCAGTGTGAGTGAGATTAGAGGTCAGGGATTCTGAGATACACCCTGTGTAACATCAATAACTTATTACCACACTCATTTTGAGACATAATTACTGTAAACCAACAATGTTGGAGGAGATATGTTGCAGTAGAAGGACTAGAACTGCATTCCCTTTTATAAAAAAGACTCCTTTTTCAGTGGCATTACACTGACCATGCTCTGTAAATAGCTGCTCAATATTTATTAAATGCAATGCCACCTCCACATGTCCTGGAGGTCCAAATGGAAAAATACTCTTGTTACACGCAACAGTTTAAAATGTGTATGCAGCACCTAACTGTAGCGTGACCCTCACAGGCTACAGAACAGAATGTACAGATGACAATTTCAGCCCTGAAATCATTATTTAGCAACTTAGGTTTGCCCATTCACCTCAGTATTTCCCCTACCATTGTCTTGGCAGGACGGAGCCCAGCGCCCTGCCTGAAATTCAAGGTGTTTTTTTTCTTCTTCCTCGATTTGATATATTTTTTTAATTCACAACTCACTTTTCACACTCACAGGTGCTCTTTTATTAAATAAACTAAATGCTTATGCTATTGATCTAATTTATGTGCACGTTTCAGTTTGTACTGTCTACTTTGCGCATTCACATTCTCTCCTTCGCTCCATTTTGCGAAGGGCGGGGCTTCGCAGCTGACACACACACACACGTGCACACACCTACAGAGCGGAAGAAAGGAGAGGGGAGAGCTAAATAGAAACTGCGCCACGCACGTGCACACAATCTCCCCGCGCCACGCACGCAATCCTTTTTATCCTAATCAAATTAAATATTGTGTTTAATAAAGATAGACATAACAATTACTTAATATCGGTCTTTTAGAGAACTTAATTTATTGATTTAGTTGCATCTAGCAGTAAGGTTGCAGTTTGCCCAAGCAGCAATCTCAGGGTCTGAAAAGTGAAGCCTTTATAGAAAAGGAAATGACCCTACTTGATGTATGGTGTCAAAACTCACTTGATTTATTACCTCAGTAAAAAATGTCCTAATGAGTTTATGGTCTCAATCTCTAGTGTGAAGTCTTCTTCAATACAACACAATGTTCATTCATTTAGTAAATGATGGTCCCATTTAGAGTAAAATAGACGATAAAGCATTGCCAACATGCCAAACTCAAGGCAACAAATCAATGGGGGACGTTGGTGACTTGTATACAGTCTATGGCTCACCCCTCTCTTTCCAATTGTATCGGAGAACCTACGGTGGCCTTCAGGTAATGTAATAACACAAAGACTCTCTCAAAAGCCAGAGTTTGGTTTGTCTGGGCTACTGTAGCAACATGACCCTGTGAAAAGGACCTGCTCTCTATGTAGATATGAAGGGCTCGTTCTAAGCTAACAAAAACACAACAATTCTTAGTTTCAGGTGATAATACAATAATGAAAAAATAGTAAGTAGTTATTCAATTTCTGCCAATAAATCCCCATAAATCTTATGCACAGGTTGACATGTGGTGAGGCATTCATTTAGTTATGGTGGGGTAGAACAGTGGAGAAGGATTGTCCCCTTACGTCTGGAGCTGGGCAGAATCACAGGCCTGAGCTTTCTCTCCTGCTTGATCCCAGCCAGGACCTGGTCATGGAGGGACTGCTGCTGCGCTGGAGGAGGGGGGAGGCTGCGCTCTGAAACCTGATGAGAAGAAATAATTACAACACATCCACACTTCTGAGAAATATAAAAGAGATGACTAAGAAAGAAAACCCACTTACTGGTTTAAGTGGAGGCCTTGATCTGATGAAATCCAGTATTAATTCATGGGCATTTCTCTTCACTATCGTGGGAATGTCACCATCCGCCTGAGTAATACAAGAAACACCACGCAACAAGCTGTAAAAACAACATTGGCATTTTACCAGATAAAGTTGATATGGCAAACATGTTAGAATATTTACCTATTAACACATCCAGCAGCAATTCACTCTCCTTTTAGCTCTGTCTTGGTATCTACCATATCTTGAAAAAACAAGCGGAATTCGCAATAGCTGCGAGTGCAAGCATGTACACCTCCATGCGAAATTTCAGCCTCCTAGGGTGGAAAACTATGGCCACAGGGTGGGGAAATTTGGTGGAAGAGTGAGCTGGTGGTTGCAGCAAAAAAAATACAATTTAGCTGCTAAACTATCGACAATATTCAGCAGCTAGTTAGCTGGAGCTATGAGCCATGAAACCAAAACAAACGGCTGAAAGAAGCTTAAATGCTCCGTAGAGCTGAGGGAATAGGATAGGGCCGGATAGGGCCACACATAAGAATAATTGTGCAGGCGGAGCTTCAGGCCATGCTATAGATTGGGGTAATAGAAGATTCCAGCAGTGACTGGTGCTGCCCCGTCATGCTGGTTCGCAAGTCGGACGGGTCAATACAGTTCTGTGTGGACTATCGACGGGTTAAAGAGGTGTCCAAATTCGACGCATACCCGATTCCCCGGGTTGACAAACTCTTCCGATGACACTGGATTTAACAAAGGGCTACTGACAGATTCCCCTGTCTCCAGAGTCAAGGGAAAAAACAGCCTTCTCCACTTCGTATGGGTTGAACCAGTCCGTGACTCTTCCATCCAGGATGTTTGGAGCCCCAGCAACCTTTCAGCGGCTCATGGACCAGGTGCTGCGTCCGCACTCTGCATATGCTGCCGTCTACTTAGATAACATCATCATCCACAGCGAAACGTGGGAGCAGCATATGCAGCAGGTGGGGGCCCTGCTCGAGTCACGGCCAACACGAAGACGGGCGGAGGGAGGTACGGTATATGGGGTACCACTTGGGCGGCCTTTTTGCCTGCCCGGCGCCCTGCCTTATTATCTCCTGGGAAACTCTTTTACCCCCTGGTCAAACTATGCCCGGCTCCAGTGGCTCACCGCATGAAGGATGCCAACGCCCGGATCCACAGGCCGGGTAATCACATGATCGTGGCGGACTTCCTCTCACGGAGAGGGGGGGGATGGGGTGGAGTGTTTGCTTGCAGCCGCCGGTCTCCCGGCCCGAGTCGGGCAGTAGGGGTGTGTGGCAGTGGGGTGTGGTTAGGCGCTGGCTGCTGGGAGAGGTGTCATGTCCCGTCAGATTATTTAATGTCATGTATTTATGTTATAGTTTAGATCATGTTCAGTGTGTAATACCTCTCAGGTCAGGTTATGTTAAGTTACAGTCAGGCTTGTCTAGTGTCGTCTTGCACTTCCTGTTTTGTTTTGAAACTCACCTTTCCCTCTCGTTCCAGGTCACTTAACTTCCGGCCTTGTATGTTTTCCCGCTTCTGTGATCGTCTGCCCCGCCCCTGATTGTTGTCACCTGTGTCCCCTTACCTCATGTATATATAGTCCTGTCTCCCCTTGTCTTGTAAACTTAATCAAGTGTATGTTTCTTGTTAATGGGATTTTGGATTAAAAGATCTTTTTGTTTGAAAGTCGCTGTTTGAGTCGCGTATTTTGGAACCTGTGTTTTTTCGTTCCGTGGTTCGTAACAAAAGGTGGGAGTGTCCCAGCTGGAGGCCAGACAACTGAACGGAATCAGGTAATCAGTCACACAATAAAAGCATCGTGATTGCCTGGTTCTGCTCCTTTGCAGTAGGCTGGGTCCTGGATCCCCGTGGAGCCGCCAGACCTTGCGGATTACGCAGAGCCCGAGAGAGCCACGGGAGCAAGCAGGTCTGGACTGGGTCAGCAGCCGCGGAGCGTTATTTAAAAGTGCCTGAAAAGGCGGACATTTCTTGTAGACAGGGTAGATTTTGATTTAGCTACTTTCAGCAGTTAACACCTCCTATTGATATTTCAGCATTTAAGTCAACTTACACTTCAACGATTTACAGTGTATACACTACTATGATCTCTGTTTCTTAATTTACAACTGAAATTTAAATTGTTTAATTGTTGTTTACACTTCAACTGGCATTTTATCTGAATTCATCTCTTACTCTTCAACTAATGCTTTCATGGTGTATACATTTTAAATGCTTGCATATCTTCATATTTACATCACATTTAATGCGTGGCTTTTATTTCTTGATTTATTTAGAAGTCTTTTCTCTCACCATGACTTTGCGTAGCTGGAACTTGCGAGTTCGTATGTCCTGCATCAGCAT